>NC_135238.1:181432740-181615240 GCF_051348905.1 Ranitomeya variabilis
AGTAAGAAACTAAAAAATGATAGTGTTGGCCCCCTTAAAAATAGTCTGGGTGAAATGGTGGATGAGGATGAGGAATAAGCCAATATGCTAAATGACTTTTTTTCATCAGTATTTACAAAAGAAAATCCCATGGCAGCCAATATGACTAGTGATAATGATTCCCAATTTAATGTTACCTGCTTAACCCAGCAGGAAGTACGGCGGCGTCTAAAAATCACAAAAATTGACAAATCTCCGGGCCCGGATGGGATACACCCCCGAGTACAGCAGGAATTAAGTACAGTCATTGATAGACCATTATTTTTAATCTTTAAAGAGTCCATAATAACAGGGTCTGTACCACAGGACTGGCGTATAGCAAATGTGGTGCCAATATTCAAAAAGGGGACAAAAACTGAACTCGGAATTTATAGGCCAGTAAGTTTAACCTCTACTGTGGGTAAAATCCTGGAGGGCATTCTAAGGGATGCTATACTTGAGTATCTGAAGAGGAATAACCTCATGACCCAGTATCAGCACGGGTTTACTAGGGACCGTTCATGTCAGACTAATTTGATCAGCTTCTATGAAGAGGTAAGTTCCGGTCTGGACCAAGGGAACCCAGTAGATGTAGTGTATATGGACTTTTCAAAAGCTTTTGATACGGTGCCACACAAAAGGTTGATACATAAAATGAGAATAATGGGCATAGGGGAAAATATGTGCAAGTGGGTTGAGAGTTGGCTCAGGGATAGGAAACAAAGGGTGGTTATTAATGGAGCACAGTTGGACTGGGTCACGGTTAGTAGTGGGGTACCACAGGGGTCAGTATTGGGCCCTCTTCTTTTTGTTTCAATAATTTTTATTTTCAATAACATTGTAATTGAACAACACTTTCCCTTACAAGGGAATTCAATAAGAAAAAACATACATATATTAACTCATTCAAAGATACAAATATGACAAGACAAGAACATGGGGAGACATAAAAGAGGGAAAATGGGGAGGGTAATGAGATGCTGCACTTTATTTCGTGATAAGCTGCAGTATATTTACCAGACAAGGATATACTATGTTCCATTTTATGAGTTCTGCCTCCCACCTCACCGCACCCCACCCCACGCCGGCTCGACCCCAGTGTCATCAGAATCTCCCACAGGATAGAGTCTCAAATAGATAGTCAAGGTTTGTTCAAGATTTAAGTTCGTGTTAAGATCTATCCACGGTTTCCAAACCTGGTAGAAGGTTTCCCACACATCTTCCCTAGTCGCATGTATACGTTCATATAAGAGGATTGAATTCATTTTATCTCTAACTGTCTGGACAGAGAGAAACGGCGACCTCCAGCTGGTAGCTATATGTAGCTTAGCAGCCATAAGCAGTTGGCCTATAAGCTTGTGGAATTTATTAGTGAATCCAGGGTATTTGGCTCCCAAGAGGAATGTGGCCGGGTCAGGTTGTATTGTCCCGCCATACATTTTTCCAATTATTAATCCTACTTCCTGCCACATAGCCGAGGCTATCGGACATTCCCACCAAATATGCTTCAGATCTCCCACTGCGCCACATCCTCTAAAGCATTGATCTGAAATGTTGGGGTATATAGCGTGAAGTTTACTTGGGACTTGGTATGTTCTGTGTAAGACCTTAATGGATGTCTCTGCCAGGGAGGCTTGATGACTACCCCTGGAAATTGTGTCACAGCATCGTCTCCAATTTTCCAAAGTTAGTTGGAAACCTAGATCTTCCTCCCACTGTTTCATGTATTGCAGTTTGTCAACACCATGTGCTGCATTGAGGCATCCGTATAGCAGAGAAATAGTTCCCCTTCCCAGTGGGTCATCCATGCATCTCTGTTCAAAGCCAGTCGCGCGAAAAGGGATTTTCCGTTGTAGAAACTGTTCCGCAAAATGGAAAATCTGATAGGTACGGAAGGTTTCGCTAATGGGTGGGTTGTATTTATGAAGGAATTCTTGTCTAGATAAAATTATATTAAAGGGTGAGCAGAGGTGCTTTAGAGTAGTAATTCCGTTTACTTTCCACCAAGCAAAAGAACGTGGGTCAAGTCCTGGTGGGAACATGGGGTTGCAGAAGAGGGGGGTCAGTGGGGCAGACCCAGATTGGAGTTCGAATTTAAATCTTACCTTCCTCCAAAGGATCAGGGAATGTGCTGTGAAAGGTGCTGTGATGTGTAGACTCTTTGGTAGTTTTTGTGTGGACCACATAAGGCCCGGCAAGGAAAACGGAAGTAGAAGGGACGATTCCAGGTCAACCCATCTCGGAGCACGGTTGACAGCGCAGGCATTAGTCAATTGGGCTAACTGAGCCGCTTTGTAGTACAGTGTGAAGTTAGGCATGGAAAGCCCCCCCAGTCTTCTATGCATGAACATAGTTCTTTGACGGATTCTGGGTTTTTTCCCCTGCCAGATAAATTTTGAAATTATAGAGTGAACCTCGTGTAGGGTCTCATGGGGTAATGATATGGGGAGAGAGCGGAATAAGTACAGAAATCTAGGCAAAGAGACCATTTTAATTGCATGCAATCTGCCCAACCAGGTCAACTTCATGGCAGACCATCTAGCTAAGTCAGCTCGGAGATTTTTTATTAATGGGAGATAATTCCACTTAAATAGGGTCGACTTATGAGAGGTTAGGTTGACACCGAGATAAGTTATATAGTGTTCATTCTTTGTAAATTTAAACTGGGAGATAATATTTGTTTGCATGTCCTTATTGGTGTTAAGGAATAAAGCTTCGGATTTGTCAACATTAATTTTGAGTCCTGAGATCGACTCAAATTTACGTAAAACTGAAAATAAATTTGGGAGAGTGGTGAGTGGGCTAGATAGAGTCAACAGTAAATCATCTGCAAATAAGCTTGCCTTATACTGTGCGCCAAGTCCTATAGGCCCAAGTATGTTTGGATTAAGCCTTATTGCCTCGGCTAGCGGTTCCATGGCCATGGCAAACAGGGCTGGAGAAAGTGGACAGCCCTGCCTCGTCCCCCTTTGTATGTTGATAGGAGTAGGTTTAGTTGACGGGAGTTTCAGATAGGCTGTAGGACTGTCGTACAATAGTTGGAGGCATGAAATAAGGGTGCGAGGGATGCCAAATCTGGAAAGGACTTCAAATAAATAGGACCACGAGACCGAGTCGAAAGCTTTTTCTATGTCTAAAGCTAATAGTAGTAGGGGTTGCTTATGGTAGTTTGCTGAATGTATAATATTTAGATTTCTTCTAATATTATCGGGACCTTGTCTATTAGGTATGAACCCCACTTGGTCACGGTGGATAAGGGTGGGTAGAAATTTGTTGAGCCTAGTGGTAATAATGGATGTAAAGAGTTTGAGGTCAACATTTAGCAATGATATAGGTCTATAATTCTTGGGAAGGAGGTGGTCTTTCTTTGGTTTGGGGATTACCGTCACATGGGCAATATAGAATTCAGGGGGCATCTGGGTGCCATTTAGTAGAGCGTTACAGTAAGTTTTAATGTAATGTATGGTATGAGGATGTTTGTAAATTTCTTGTAATATAGTGCCGTGAGGCCGTCAGGTCCGGGAGCTTTGTTTTTTTTTAGGTTTTTATTTACTGCAGAAATTTCATCCTCAGATATTGGTGCATGCAGTTGGTCTATCGAGGAGTTGGGAATTTTAGGTAATTTCAATTCATCTAGGAAGGAGGATAAGGATTGCGGTGAAGAAGTCTGTGGGGAGGTATATAGTTTCTGATAGTAGTCTCGGAATGTTTCGTATACTATATCCGGGTGTGCGGAGATTCTGCCTTTGGAGTCTTTGATGGAGGTGACATTATTTAAAGATTCTCTGCATCTGAGCCTACGTGCCAACATGCCAGAAGGTTTATTTGCATATTTATAAAAAGTTGACTTGGTCCATGTTAACGCTCTCTCTGTTTTGTTTGTAAGAATAGTGTCTAATTGTAGCTTAGTGTCTCTGATTTGTTTAATCAGAAAGAGGGAAGTGGTGGCCTGGTTAGCAAGTTCGAGTTTCATAAGTTTAGTCTCTAAGCGCGTTTGTAATTCAGATCTTTGTTTCTTTTTATTGGACGCAATTTTGATTAGGGAGCCAGTAATAAATTTTTTATGTGCCATCCACACTACTCCAGGAGAGGTGTCATCAGTGGAATTAGTCTGGAAATACAGTCTCAACTCCTCTTTAATTTTAGAGAGTATAACAGGGTCAGTAAGTAAGGATTCGTTCAGTCTCCATTTGAATAATTTAGAAGTGGTAACATTGAATTTAAATGTTGATAGGACAACATCATGGTCAGACCATGATGATGGAATATGACGAGAGAATAGGACAGACGGGATCGTTCTTGCAGTAGTTAAGTGTAGGTCTATTCGAGAATAGGACTGGTGTGCAGGTGAGAAGTATGTGTAGCCCTTTACAGGACCGTTTAGTTCCCTCCATACATCGACTAGGCAATTGTCTTTTATTAGGTGTTGGATTTTCTTTTTGTCAGCTTTTGTTAAATCCGATCGTTTCTGAGCGCTGCTATCTAATTTAGGATTAATGATAAAGTTAAAGTCGCCGCACCAGATAAGGTGGTCGTACGTAAGAGTGGCTAGTTTTGATATAATTAGCTGGAAGACCGATCTCTGGGAAGATGCGGGTAAATAGCTATTAACAATGCAAATTGTCTGATTTTGTGATGTTCCAAGAGTAATAAGGAATCTGCCCTCTGAGTCCGAATGTGTGCTGATGAGCTGAAATGGGAAGTTATTCCTAATGAAAGTGGCGACACCTCTCGTTTTTTTATCCCAGTTGGACATATAGTGTTGTGAATATTTGGCATCAAAGTGCTTAGGGTGGGAGGAGGTGGAAAAATGGGTCTCCTGGAGACAAATAATGTCTGGTGCGTGTTTTTTAAGTAATCAAGAAAAGCTTTCTTACGTTTAATGGGTGAGTTGAACCCTCTGACATTATGAGAAATAACATTACACATTTTTCAGTGAATATTTACCGCTGAAGAATGAGGAGGCTAGGGCAGGAACCAGAATCGTATGTCCAATTAGCAAACGTTGAATTAATTGGTAAGTGCAGTGATGATCTCTGTGGGAAAACAATAGGAAGGAAACAGACTGTGGGGAGACAAAAACAAACATAACAGTTAATAATAACAAACGGATATCATATCCGAGAAGTATGGCGATCTGGTTTACCATATTAAGTGGAGTACCAGGTGTCGCCAAGTTTAGGCAGCATGTTGTAGACCCGACATTTAGGCCCTTGGAAGAGCAATATGTGTAGAGGGGAAAGGGATAGGAAGAAGCAGGAGAGAGAAGGAAGGAAGAGGGGAAAAAAAAAAAAAAAAAGGGAGGGGGAGGGAAGGGAGATGGAAGGTGGGGGGGAGGGAAGGGAGGGGGAAGAGGGGAGGCAGGGGGGAGGGGGAAGAGGGGAGGCAGGGGGGAGGGGGAAGAGGGGAGGCAGGGGGGGGGAGGGAGAAGAGGGAAGGGAGGGGAGAGGGGGAAGAGGGAAGAGGGAAGGGAGGGGGAAGAGGGGAGGCAGGGGGGAGGGGGAAGAGGGGAGGCAGGGGGGGGGAGGGAGAAGAGGGAAGGGAGGGGAGAGGGGGAAGAGGGAAGGGAGGGGAGAGGGGGAAGAGGGAAGGGAGGGGAGAGGGGGAAGAGGGAAGGGCGGGGGGAGGGGGAAGAGGGAAGGGCGGGGGGAGGGGGAAGAGGGAAGGGCGGGGGGAGAGGGAGGGGCGGGGGGAGGGGGAAGAGGGGAGGGGAGGGGGAAGGGCGGGGGGAGGGGGAAGAGGGAAGGAAGGGGGAAGAGGGGGGGGAGGGGAAGAGGGAAGGGCGGGGGGAGGGGGAAGGGAGGGGGGAGGGGGAAGGGAGGGGGGAGGGGGAAGAGGGAAGGGAGGGGTGGGAGGGGGGAGGGGAAAAGGAGGGGGGAGACGGGAAGGAGAAAGAGGGGTAGGGGGGGAAATGGGTGAGAGGGGGAAGAGGTGAGGGGGTGAGGTAAGAAAGGGTAGGGAGAGGAGAGAAGGGAAAAGGAGGGAGAGGAAGAAGAAAAGGAGAAAACTGCAGTATGGGAATTATTTGGGAGGAAGTAGGGGGAGATCAGAGCAGAGTAAGGTAGGGGAAGGATAGGGTCAATTAGGGATGCAGCAATCTGGTGGGCCACTTACAATTAATGTCAAAATAGAATATCTATATGAACATTTAGTATACAACTACTAACTCTGGAGGGCAGAGAGGAGAGGCAGTTAAGAGCCATCATCCCCTTCCCCCTCAATTCCAGGAGCAATCAGGATAAACAGTAACGGCCTGCTCCGCCCCTCGGAAATCAAGATGGATGATCTTGTAATTTGGACATATCAGACGACCCGTGCGTTTTGGCTCCTTGTTCTGGGAGTGTTTTGCCATTCTCTTGATGGTCTTGGTTTTCTCTGTGGCATGGCTGAAGTCTCTATAGAAATCGGGATCCCAGCTTTTAGCATGGCTTGTTTCCCTTCTTCTAGTGTACGGCAGGTGTACAGTTGAGAGTTATATGTAAAGATGAGGGCAAAGGGGAAGTTCCATCTGTATTTGATCTGCGCCGTCTGCAAGGCTGATGTTACTGGTTTGAGGGATCTCCTTCTGGCAAGGGTGGTTGATGCGATATCCGCGTAGATATGTACTGAAGATGGTAGTCCCGGCAGGTCTGGATTTTCACGTGCAGCATTCAGGATTAGATCTCGAGCCTCCTCATAATGTAGTTTTAGGATCACATCCCTGGGTATATCATTATTACGTGGTCTGCCCAGGGCTCTATGGATTCTGGTGATATGCAGCATGGACTGATCTGTGTCAGGAAGCAGCGCGGTAAAGAGGGCAGTAGCAGTGTCTTTGAGAGCTACAATATTTTCGGGAAGCCCCCTGATCCGCAGATTACCCCGACGTGATCTGTTCTCATAGTCTTCGCATCGGAGTTCCAGTTCTGCGACACGTTCTGCGTGTAGTTTAAGGGTTTCGCGATCTTCTTCCAACGCATCTGCAGTGGCGTCCATCTTTTCCTCCAGGGCCACCGTACGCTGCATAATATCCTGTATCTGAGAAGAGATCTTCTGCATGGCTGAAGTAAGCTCAGATCGAAAAGTCTCTTGCAAGGATTTGGTAAGGGTTGCCGTGGAGATCGTTGTCTCCATATGGGTACTGGTCTCATCTTGGTCCATTATATCTCCTGTGTTTCCTGTAGAGACCGAGGGAAGAGGAGTCGTAGTAGTCATCTTGGAAATGCTGCTACTCTGAAGAAGGTCTGCAATATTGCGGCCTGGTGTTTGTGCCGCACCTCCCTTCTTAGGCATCGCCAGGAGGGTCTCCTGAGGGAGCAGTGAGTCCAGTTGCGGTGTGCTTGGCGTAATTCATGTGCTGATTAGGGCCTAAATAAGTAAGTCGGGTAGCGGAGATCAGCAAGATATAACTATCATCGCTGAAAGCCGCACATGCGCCTCCAAGAAGAGGATTTTTTAGATAATCCTCATAGTGTGCACAGAATTAGAGCCCAACATGGACACTAGGTGTCACTATTGTAGCAGTGGGGGCAAACAGTGGCTAGTTGAGTCTTTTTTGTATATTATAAAATGTACTTCTAGTTCCGATATTGGGCACTAGATGTCGCTAAATGTCTGTCAAGTAGTGGAGAAAATCAGTCTAGGAGATAGTCCATTTCTCAATGCAGTAAGAAATTACTGTAGAAATTGAGTTGCAGCTGAATATAAACAAAAAGGTATGGGAGAGCAGGAAATGAAGATCCTCCACAAAATACTCCGGGATCAAGTCCAACCTTGTGTCCACTAAGGGGAGTTATTTTTATGATTTTTAATTAGTTAAATTCAATGAGTAACTAGCGCTGGGCAGGAGCTCCATAAAGATGTGACTGTTCCTCCTGACTCATAGTTGTTAACTCCCTCGGGCTGTATTTTTGTCTCCCTGCAAGATGGTGACTATTGGCGCCAAAAAAAGAGAGATCAGGGAGAGGGAGAGCATGTACGGCGCTCCCAGGGTCTTGCATGCACTGCAGCCAGTCACCCCACCTCGGACACCGAACCGGCAGGTGAGTGATCACTTAGAAGGTGAAGCGGGGTCTCCCCGTTGGTGACCGGGGCCACAGTCTGCCTGTCATATATTGCAGAGCTCCGGTGTTAAGATGGCCGCCGCGTCTTCTAACGGCTGCCGACCGCCCTCTCTAACTGCTCCCCACTCACCGGATCTTCTCAGGGCAGCGCTGCGATCCCGGGCGTGCTCCCTCGCGCCGGCACTCACACCGCTGCTCCTCTGCCACCGGAGCAGTGCGCTTCTGCCTCTGGGTTCCAGCCCACGTGTAGCGATGGCGGCTCACAGTGGAGGCGCTCGTCGGCGCGGCGGGCACCGGTAAGTGTGTCAGCCCGGGTGAGTGTGGGACACCGTGGATCCTTCAATCTGGGGTCCGCCGGGCGAAAAAAGCCTATTTCCACCCTATTTTCCAAAAGGGACCGAGGAGCACTTCCAAAGCACGTCTGCTCGGCTCCTGGTCCAGGCCACGCCCCCCTGGGCCCTCTTCTTTTTAACATATTTATTAATGACCTTGTAGGGGGCATTCAGAGTAGAATTTCAATATTTGCAGATGACACTAAACTCTGCAGGGTAATCAATACAGAGGAGGACAATTTTATATTACAGGATGATTTATGTAAACTAGAAGCTTGGGCTGATAAATGGCAAATGATCTTTAATGGGGATAAATGTAAGGTCATGCACTTGGGTAGAAGTAGTAAGATGTATAACTATGTGCTTAATTCTAAAACTCTGGGCAAAACCGTCAATGAAAAAGACCTGGGTGTATGGGTGGATGACAAACTCATATTCAGTGGCCAGTGTCAGGCAGCTGCTACAAAGGCAAATAAAATAATGGGATGCGTTAAAAGAGGCATAGATGCTCATGAGGAGAACATAATTTTACCTCTATACAAGTTACTAGTGCGACCACACTTAGAATACTGTGCACAGTTCTGGTCTCCGGTGTATAAGAAAGACATAGCTGAACTGGAGCGGGTGCAGAGAAGAGCGACCGAGGTTATTAGAGGACTGGGGGGTCTGCAATACCAAGATAGGTTATTACACTTGGGGCTATTTAGTTTGGAAAAATGAAGGCTAAGGGGTGATCTTCTGTTAATGTATAAATATATGAGGGGACAGTACAAAGACCTTTCTGCTGATCTTTTTAATCATAGACCTGAGACAGGGACAAGGGGGCATCCTCTACGTCTGGAGGAAAAAAGGTTTAAGCATAATAACAGACGCGGATTCTTTACTGTAAGAGCAGTGAGACTATGGAACTCTCTGCCGTATGATGTTGTAATGAGTGACTCATTGCTTCAATTTAAGAGGGGACTGGATACCTTTCTGGAAAAGTATAATATTACAGGGTATATACACTAGATTCCTTGATAAGGCGTTGATCCAGGGAACTAGTCTGATTGCCGTATGTGGGGTCGGGAAGGAATTTTTTTCCCCATGATGGAGCTTACTCTTACCACATGGGTTTTTTTTGCCTTCCCCTGGATCAACATGTTAGGGCATGCTAGGCTATGGGTTGAACTAGATGGACTTAAAGTCTTCCTTCAACCTTAATAACTATGTAACTATGTGTTATCTACTAGAAAATCTTGTCGTTGTCGCACTCCTGAAACAAATGTATTAACATACCCCTACTGTATTGATTTGGGAAAAATAGACTCACAATTGGGATACTGTTTTTGCTTTTACAGAATGATGCGGCAGTTGCAAAGAAATCAGTAAAAAAACTGCACAAAAACATTATTACTTTTTGGCAACGGAAAAAAACAAGTAAGTGATTTGTCTCATTTTGCATTACAAGCCCCTCTTTACAGAACCACATTATTAAGATGTTCTCTTAGAGAAGCGATGCTTGCTTTGGAGAAAGTCTTAAATAAAATGGCATCTGATTGAGCAGATTTGATTGCATGATATTGGAGACATACACATGGGTGCCATATTGTAGCTCCAGTGTTCTCCGAGCCATGATGTGTGTGTGTGTGTGGTCTCTTAATCCTGGAAATAATTGTCGTTTTTCAGGTCCTGCAAAGAAGAAAGAGGCTCAAATAGAAAGAGAAATCAGACAAAAAGAGCAGAAAGGCATTTCGACCTTCACGCCTGTATGCAAACCTCTTCTCCGAGGACTAAAGGGGTAATTGTAAAACACTCATGGTAGATTAGAATTATTATTATTATTATTATTATTATATATTTTTTTTTTAAATGCTAAAATATTTTTTTTTCTCTGTTTTAGATCTTCTCTTAAAAAGACCACATTTCCCAAAAATCTTCAATTTAGTGTTCAAAATGCTGACAGCTCATCACCTTCTTCTGACACCTCAATGTCTTTACCTCCTTCACTGTCTCATCTTGTGGGAACAGTAGCTGAGACCTCAGAGGAGAAGTATCGTGTCCTAGACCAGAGGGACAAGCTAATGAGACAAGGTATTCAAAGAATCTGTCAAAGTTTTGCAATTATTTAGGTAGCTAGAAAAGTAAATGTGTCATTTTGGGAAACTAACCAAAAAAGAAATGGTTAAGTCTCCTAATATATTTTCCAATCACTTTCCTCCTTTTTTTTGTAGCTAGAGTTAAACGAACAGGGTTAGATCAAGCCAAAGTTTTTGTTGGAAACTGTCCTGACATGTGCCCTGAAAAGGAGAGATACATGAGAGATACTCGG
Organism: Ranitomeya variabilis; assembly: GCF_051348905.1. Classification (NCBI taxonomy): domain Eukaryota; kingdom Metazoa; phylum Chordata; class Amphibia; order Anura; family Dendrobatidae; genus Ranitomeya; species Ranitomeya variabilis. The sequence goes on from NC_135238.1 coordinate 181,443,444, forward strand.
AATCAACTTAGCCTCTATGAGTTCCTGCCAGGAACAGACAAGGTAATAGAATCCATTACCTTCTTACCTTCAAATTTTTTGAGCATGTCTGGTATATTTCCCCACCCCCCCAAAAAAAAAAATCTGTCATTTGTAGCATTTTTCATGTTCAGTTTACCTTGATTTTTCTACATTTTGATCTGATTATGACTTGCATAATCCTTTCCTTTCAAAGTTGGACCATGCAGCTGCAATAAAGGAGTACAGTCGCTCTTCAGCAGATCAAGAAGAGCCCCTGGCACACGAATTGCGCCCATTACCCGTGCTGTGTATGACAATGGATTACATGGTGACCAACATCATGGATCAGGGAGAGGAGAATTACAGAGAATGGTATGACTTTGTTTGGAACCGAACACGTGGAATTCGGAAGGTGAGATCTGCCTGAGATGCTCTACTGAAAGCTATGTCTATATTGAAATACTGAATAGTTTTTTTTTCTACAATTTATAGAATTCAAGAAAGTTTTATGTCTCCAGAAAAAAAACATTATATTAAAATTAGTGATGAGCTCACATGCTCAAATAAGGTGTTATCCGAGCATGCTCATGTGCTAAGTATCTTTGGCGTGTTCAAATAATATGTTTGAGTTCCCGCAGCTGCATGTCTCTCAGCTGTTTGACAGCTGCAACACATGCAGGCATAGCCTAACAAACAGGCAATCCCTGCATGTGTTGCGACTGTCGAAAAGCCGCGAGACATGCAAGTGTGGGGACTTGAACGTATCTTGCAAGCACGCCGAAGACTCTTTGTTAGCACCCGAGCATGCTCAGATAAGACTTCAACTGAGCACGTTCGCTCATCACTAATTAAAATGATTGGGCTGAAATGATTTGTGGTTCAAATTACAGGGATTGTAAGAGATTGTTCTAAATGTACTTAATTCCATAAAATACACATTTTTTACCTGTTGAAGATTTTGCTGCCTAGCGCCACCTCTCCACTGCTCCCTGCCGCTGATTGTTTGCACAGCTGCAGTGGTGACGTCCTGTCTAAACTACGCGATTGTTACATTACAGGTACTGTTGTTGCCATGTGCCTCACTATTATTGCTGAAGGAGTCAGTGATTGTCTGCAGCGGTTACATTTTGTAAACAAGATATTGCCTAGTTGAACTGCACAATATTGCTGAAGACAGTGATTGACTGCAGTGGTCTTGGGTTGTAGACTGGATCCCTATAAACAAATATCAGTAAGGAGTAGTTAAGAGGTGGCGTTGGAAAAGCAGGTGCATGAACAGGTAATAATGCTTTTTTTTTTTTTTATTATTATTTTTAACCCCCACCCTACATCTGCCATACATATGCTTAACCAGTTGAGCCTCCGGTGTGTTCTATATACCAGTTGCTACTGTCTAGCCTCTTAGATGCTGCTGTCAATCTCTGATGGCTGCATTTAAGTGGCGCAGTCTGAAGGGGAAGAGTGCAGTAACTCATTTCTTTAAGACCCTGGCACTTCCATGTTTGTATTGTACACTTGAAGTAGATCAGTAATTTGATTGACAGTGTATTGTGTGTAGTGTATTGTAGAAGTGATCAAGCGATTGCCGGTTCTCTTGCCTAAAAGAAGAATGAATATAAAGTTTAAATCATTTCCATCCTTCTTACTGCAAAAAAAAAAGTCTGATCTTTGGATAAATAATTTTATATTTCTCCCTCGCCTCATTGAGGGACTCAGGACCATGGGTGTTATGCTGCTGTCACTAGGAGGCTGACACTAAGTGATAATAACAAAATAAGCTCCTCTACAGTATACACCTACCACTGGCTCCAGCCCGAACCAGTTCTTCCTTAGTGTCTGTAGGAGGCACATGGGTCTGCTATTCAGACCATTATTTATTGCTTTCAATTTTTTTAATTTTTAATTTTCAATCTTTATTCCTTTTAATGGATTACAGGGCGACCGATCCCTTCAGGGTTCCGATCTCCCCAAACCAACAACAGGCAGGAACGTGGAGTGTCGCCTCCACGTACCCCCTCCTGCACCGTGAAAAGGTATGCCTGAGCTTTTTTAGGGGCGACTGTTCCCTTCAGGGCTCCGATCTCTCCACACATCAACGTACGAAAACATGGTGTTGCCTCCATGTACCCTCTTCTGAGCTAGGCTTAATTCTGCCTGACCAACAGCCCTGCCCCATCCTAAGGCAGTCAACCCATTGGATGTCCTGAGGCACTTATGGCGTCCGTGCGGCCCCCACTGTATCACCACTGACGAACAGCGGCAATGGGAGGAGGTGGACGGTCCCTCTCCACCTCGCGGACAACGGGATGGTGGATGGAGGGTTCCCGGCTCCGTCCACATTGTAACAACGCTGAAGCCCACTCATCAGTGGCGGCGCCATGCCGGGACGCACACCGCTGGTAAGAGAATCCAGGTCGGCAGTGAGCCCCTGCAGCAGATTCTCAGTACGAGCTCCTGTCATACGTGGGAGTGAAAAATGGGCCTTGTATGGGTCAGCATCGGTGTCTGGGCAGATTTATGTGCACAAGGTGCCTGGGCCCTACACGTGGTGCGCATCCCAAGAGCAGCTTCTAGCGCAAACATGACTTACAAATGCCTGCGGGATACTTTCTCAGAGTTCATCTGATTGTGTCTGACTGCAGCACACTCCCCTGTGGCGTTCCCCCTCGCTAGGGTAATGCTCCTGCCGGCCGTAGAAATTTAGGCCCCGGCTTGGGCCTATACACAGAGCAATCCGAGGTTCCGCCCACCAGATTACATTGCGCTCGTAGCACTGCTCCCAATCTGGTGCTTCTCGCTTACGGCGAGATTTCCAAATACCACAACACCCGGGAGCCATCTTTGTCCACCCGGCCAGCTCTACTCAGCTGGCGCAGTGCCAATGAGATCCCAATGGCGGTCTTAAAGGGGCACAGTGGACCAGCAGCACTCTCGGCCAACAGTACCTGGGTAAGAGCCCTGACCCTGCAGCAGACACAGCAGCCCATATTGGCTTTCCCTGCAGTTCTTTTGGGCTCCTCTCAGCTTACTTGCCAGAAGTAGAGTCCCATTTTCACAGGTCGCAGGAGATAGTTCTGCCATCTTTTATCCCTAATCCTTCTAACACTAAATAAAAAGAGCTCCATACGTTAGATGTTAGAAGATGCCTTCTACAATATATCTCAGTCAACTAATGCTTGGGAAAAGGATAATGCGCTATTCTTAACCTTCCAGGGTCCTAGGAAAGGGTTTAGAGTATCAAAATACACACTAGCCAAATGGATTAGGGAGGCTATCTCTCTGGCTTATACAGCAGGTGGGGGTCTGGCTCCACAGAATCTGAGGGCGCATTCCACCCGGGCCATGGCATCATCCTGGGCAGAAAGTTCTGGAGTATCAATAGACCAGATATGTAAGGCATCCACATGGTCATCCCCTTCCACCTTTTTCAATCACTATCGGTTGGACTTGGGATTCTCCTCAGATCTCCCCTTCGGGTTAAGGGTGCTGCAGGCTATGGTCCCTCCGTAAGGTGGCTTACATCTCTGTAAATCTCTTGTGGTGCTGTCATGGGAGTCTGAAGAAACCATTATCCTACTTACCGGTAGCGGCATTTTTCGGAGGCCCATGACAGCACCCTTAGTTCCCTCCCTATTCACGTGGGGGTTGCACTTCCTTAAAATATATATATATATATATATATATATATATATATATATATATATATATATATATATATATATATATATATATATATATATATATATATATATATATATATTTCACGTATAATATCTGGGTTGCAGTTCTTATTAAGATATTGTATATAATTGTGTATAACGTTTATATATGTATGCTATTAACCACGGTAGTCCTCTCAGGCTCTGTAATACAACTGATACGTGGGAGAAGTGCCGCCCTTTTGTATCTGTAGGTTTCCTGTTCCTAATGGGCGGATCCCCTCTCTCTCGTGGTGCTGTCATGGGCCTCCGAAAAATGCCGCTACCGGTAAGTAGCTTAATGCTTTACGTCCGTGCAACCTCCTTTCCATTGGCCCTGATAAACAGCGTGGGTAGATGGAAGGCTTGGATATAGCTCGCTGGCACGGAGAGCAACCGGACATACGATTCACAAGTCAGAAGCTTATAGAGGCAAGATACTCTTCCCTGATAGCAGAAGGAATGGGATGAATCCCCTCCGGTTGATCCGCTTGACCTCAAAATCCCTTTGGTCCTTGCCAGATGGTTTCTCAATTAAAGCCCCCACAGACCGGCAGGTAGACAACCCGGGCCGTTCGTTTTTTTTCCCGACTTCAGGTTCTACACTCCCCCCCCCCCCCCCCCCCCCCCCCCTTTTTGCCACGGTATGGGTATCTAATGCTAAGATCTCTTGGGCCGATACCCTGAGCAGGGCCATGCAGGACACTGATCTTCCTCTGGAAGCAGCAGAACTATCCAATCGGGTCTCCTTGACCAGGGAATATCTTGTATGCAACCCTGCCCTCTGCTGTATGCCTGTATGCTGTGCTTACAGCCACAACTGCCATCACCTTCTGACGGACACTGATTCAGGTATGGCGAACGGACGCTGCGTCCAAAACAACAAAGTCCCACAAGACTCTGCCCTACCAGATCGGGTGCTTATTCGGCAAGTAGCCGTATTAGCTTATCTAGGATACTACAGGAGAAAACAAAATTCCCTCCGTAGCAAAAGTCTAGGTGTCCTTTTTCATCAACAGGAACGTTTCCGGTCCTTTCGTAGGCGGATGTCTATTTCTGTCTTGTCATATCTGGCTCGCCGTCTTTCATGACGAATGAGTCAGTCTCCTGGTGTCTTTCATTCAAGACAGTGTTTCCTTCCGGTCTACAGCACGGTTTGTCCCTAGAGAAAGAAGGACAGAGCGGTATGGCCCATCCTGGACCTGAAGCTATTCAACGTAGAAGAGGGAGTTTACTAGCATCCATCGACATACGGGATGCTTACATTCATATATTTCCGACTCTCAAAGGTTTCTGCATCTCGCCGTCCGAGAGGATCATTTCCAATTTAAAGCTTTGCCCTTCGGCCTCACTGCCGATCCCAGGGCATTCACAAAGGTCATGACGGTTGTCGCATTCATTCTGCATGCTCGGGGTGGGGTCGTCCTGTCATACCTAGCATCCTCCTGCTTAAGGGGCAGTCTTTCCAAGCCTGCGAGTAGGCGTCCATACCCATTTGGACACTTTTCCCGCCTGGGCTAGGGGATAGACTTACACAAATCTTTCCCTGTCCTGGCTCAGCAGGTATCCCTTTTAGGTATGACCCTACACACCTCCCGAGGGTTGGTGATTTTTCTGCGAGACAGGGTAATAGCCCTTCAACAGGGGACTGGGGCTCCTTGTCGCCCTTTGCCTCACTATCGGCTGGGACAGGAATCCATTCTCTTTCCACTGTCTATGCCGCTTGTCTTCGAACTCACGGCCCAGGTGCACTGGTCACATCGAGAGTCACCCCTTTCGATCAACGGCTTGGAGATCCGGGCAACCCGGTTGTCCCTGAGGCGGTTCCATCCCCCCGATGGGTCCCCCCATCCGAATATATCATTTATCACGGAATCATCCGCAGCCAGGCAGCAAGGCGTGAGATGGAACACATTCTCCGCTGGGTCGAGATGTCACACTCGGTCATCTCAGCGGTTCACATCCGTAGAGTGGGAAGCTGGGCACCAGACTTCCTCCGCCGTCAGGGTCTTGTATCGGTAGAGTGCTCACTTCCTCTGGACGTGTTCCATCATATTTATCGCTGGGGGATTCCGGATGGGGACCTGAGTGCATCATGGCTAAATGCCACAGTACCCGTTTTTTTAGCCAGAGGCCATAAGGGCGGATACACCTTCCATTCGTGGCATCAGATTCATCCTCCGTTACTTCCAATGGTCATCGGGACAATCAAGGCGACAGGGCTTCCGGCTATCCTAGTCTCTCTGGACTGGCCTCGCCGGGCCTGGTACGCGGATTTGGCTCAGCTCATCGTCAATGCCTGGCGGCCACTGGATTGTCCAGAATTGCTCTTTCGGGGCCCAATCTGCCACCAGGGCCCTGCATCACTCAGAAACCTGCATCGGGGAACATTTATCAGAGTACATTTTTCATCATCCCAGGAAAGCGTTTTTTCGCAGGGTGCAAGGATTGACGTCGTTCTCCCCCTGCTTTCCCCGTTCTGACCTGATCGGTTTTTCTTCAGCGCCCGATTGTTTCTAAACTACAGGTGTAAACTTTCAGGGGGCCTCATTCATGGTGCCTTCCTACAGAGAGCCGTTGGACGTTGGGGACCTTATCTTGATCCTGGACGTTCCGCAGGATGCTTCGTTTGAGCCGCTGCAGGAAGTCTCTCTGACTCTCCTTTACCGGAAGGTTGTTGCCCTGGTTGCAACTTCGATCAGGCGTAGATCGTAGCTAGCCGCTCTTCTGGTCGAGTTCCTTTTTCTTATTTTTTCATCAGAACAGGGTGGTTCCCTGTGGTTCCCGTCCTTTTTTTATCCAAGGTGGTCTCTTTTTCCTTAACGAGGACATTGTTCTGCCCTCTTTTTTTTGACCGACACCAAAACGCTGTCTTGAGAAGGCTCTCAATTCTCTAGATCTCGTGAGGGCTCTCAGTAGATACATCTCCCGAACGGAGTTCTTCCGCAAGACGGACGCCGTATTCATTCTTCCTGAGATTCACAGGAAGAGACTAGCCGTGCCCAAATCCACAATAGCCAGGTGGATATGCTTGACTATTCTAGAGTCTTACTGCGTCAGAGGCAAGCCTATTCCAGTGGGATTAGGGCACACTTCATTCGTTTGGTGGATGTTTCCTGGACCATTCGGCACCAGGCATCGACGATCCAGTCTGCAAACCCTGTCAAAGCACTACAACATTCACACTTAGCCTTCAGCAGATGCAAGTCTGGGAAGACGGATCTTTCAGATGGCGGCAACGCATCTCTATGCTGTTAGTGCGTGAGGTTGTCCGTCCTGTCTGTTCCCACCCAGGGACTGCTTTGGGACGTCCCATGGTCCTGTGTCCCCCAATGAGGCGAAGGAGAAATGGGGATTTTTGTGTACTCACCTTTAAAATCCTTCTCTCCCGAGCCACTCATTAGGGAACACCGCACCCACCCTATTGGCCTGATGGCTGTTTGTTCTTTGGTTTGACATGTTGCATCTGTATTTGATGATTTTTATCTCCTACTGCTTTGTCACTGAACTGGTTTGAGCAGGAGCCAGTGGTAGGTGTATACTGTAGAGGAGGAGCTAATTTTATTATATTCACTTAGTGTCAGCCTCCTAGCAGCAGCAGCATACACCCATGGTCCTGTGTCCCCCAATGAGTGGCTCGGAGAAAAGGATTTTACTGTGATTACACAAAAATCCCTGTCTACCTTTGCTTCAGATTGTTAAAAGGGTTATCCAGGTTTGAGAAGAAAGCCTGCAGTTACCCCAAGTGACTGCAGGCTTCAGAGTTTTTACAGCGAACGCATCGCGCTGAGGTTTCTCCGGTGCTATAAGCAAGAGCGGGCGGTCACGTGACTGCAAATTTGCCCATCTAGGTTTCTCCAATGCATGCAGGAAAATCTTCACAGTGCGCAGTGTGTGTGATGTGAGGATTCACAAGTCTGCTGTCACATAGCGTGACTGCGGACTTGTAGCCTAAGGCCAGACAACCCCTTTAAGAAAGTAAACACGTGGAAAACTACATAGATTGAGAAATTGTACAAGGAATGACAGATGGAGGGAAACCGTGGAAGATGTTTTTTGTTTTTTTTTCCCCTCCAGCCTAAAAGGGGAGGGTTGAGGATGGAAATGCAGGGTAAAGAAGGTTACTAATGCCTTATCTTTTATAATAAGTTTATAGGTTTTTTTTTTTCTCGTTTTTTTTTTCTTAGGATATTACACAGCAGGACTTGTGTGATAAGTTCACTGTGTCTTTGATGGAGAAGTGCGCTCGTTTTCACATTCACTGTGCGTATCAGCTTTGTGAGGAGCCAATGTCCTCATTTGATCCAAAAATAAATAATGAGAATTTGACAAAGTGTTTACAGAGCCTAAAGGAAATGTACCAGGACCTACAAAATCGTGGCGAGACCTGTCCTTGTGAGCCCGAGTTTAGGGGCTACAGTATTCTACTCAGTCTCAACAAGGGAGATATTCTAAGGTACAATCTTATTTCCCTTTTAAAGATAGACCGGAGTCCATTTTGGATTGTTTCTTTACATTACACGTCATCTGGAGGCGGCACTGTGGTCACTTACTACAGTTACTGTCACCACCGCCTCTTGATGACTGCCTGTTTCTGGGAGGGTGTTAGAGAAGCCACAGCAATTTCAGTCACCGGCTGCATCATCAGTGGCTGACACCACAATTCCTTCACAGCCATCTTCGGTCAACGCAGCTTCTGACACTGCCATCTATTTCCCTAAAATGAGACATCATCAGGGAGCGGTGATAGAAGCAGGGTGAGTGAGACCAACGCTGCTCCATAATGATGCTGTCACTCGCCCCGCTTCTATCACCGCCCTCAGATGACGTCCCTTTTCGAAGAAAGAGGTGCTAATGTCAGAACCAGAGATTGTGGCGGCGGAGACTAAAGATTCAGATGGCAGGGACAAAAGTCTGGCAACTACTGAAACTGCAGTCACTTCTCAGTCACATCCCTCCTGAAACAGAACATCATCAAGGAACAGCGGTGACAGAAGCTGTGGTAACTTATAGCAGTGCTGCCTCCTGATAATGTCCTACTTCATGTTCCCTAAAATGAAATGTCGCAAGACGTAAAGAAATAAAAAAAATAGAAGGATTAGCAGGATAGGGAGAACAGTGGGGAATTTTATACTGATGCAAATGACAAAAGTGGTTATAGCATACACTGTGTTCCAAATTATTATGCAAATAATATTTCCTCATATTTTCTCTAAATTACCTATCTGAATTGCAGTCATTGTTATTTTCCAGTCATCTACTATACTAGTATAATTGCAATGTTTTGGAACAAACTGCCTATGAAAACAGTATCTTTTTAAAAAAAATAAAAACACTCAAAATGCATGTTCCAAATTATTATGCACAGCAGAGTTTTCAACCTTTTTTTTATTTTGAACACAAAATTGGTCAATTGTGAAGTTATAAGCATTATCAGCTTATTACAAAATGAAATCAAACAGTTTTCAAGTGAAAACTTTATTCTAGGTGATGTTACATTTGCACATAGGACCCCTTGTTTGAAAGAAGCTTCTGAACTCTCTCGTCCATTGAATTTGTCAGTTTTTGAATGTTTTCTGCTTCAATTGTTTTGCATGTGGACAGAATACCCTCCCAGAGCTGTTGCTTAGATGTGAACTGCCTCCCGCCATCATAGACACTCCTTTTGATGATGCTCCAGAGGTTCTCAGTGGGGTTGAGGTCAGGGGAAGATGGTGGCCACACCATAAGTTTGTCCTCTTTTATGCCCATAGCAGCCAGAAATGCAGATGTGTTTTTTGCAGCATGAGACGGTGCATTATCATGCATGAAAATGATCTTGCTGCGGAAAGCACGGTTCTTCCTCTTGAACCATGGCAGGAAGTGTTGTTTTAGAAACTCCACATAGATTATGGAGTTCATCTTTACCCCTTCAGGGATCATAAAGGGGCCGACAATCTCTCTCCCCATGATTCCAGCCCAAAACATTATTCCACCTCCTCCTTGTTGGCGCCTTAGCCGTGTTTTCATGGGGTGTCCATCAACCAGCCATCCTCCACTCCATCCATCTGGACCATCGAGCGTTGCACGGCACTCATCGGTGAACAAAGTTTGGAAGTCAGTCTTCATGTATCGTTTGGCCCGCTGGAGCCATTTCTGCTTGTGTGCAGTGAATAGAGGTGGTCGACAGGATGGTTTACGCACAGCTGCAAACCTCTGAAGGACCCTGCATCTTGTTGTTCTGGGGATGTTGGAGGCACCAGCAGCTTCAAAAACTTGTCTGCTGCTATGACAAGGCATTTTTGCAACTGCTCTCTTAACCTTACGCAATTGCCTGTTGGAAAGAGTCCTCAATTTTTCCTTATCAGCACGCACACGTGTGTGCTGGGAATCAGCTACATACTTCTCGATTGTGCGATGATCACTATGAAGTGTCTTGGCAATGTTGATTGTAGTCATGCCTTGACCTAAATACTCCACAATTTGTTGCTTCTCAGCAGCCGACACATCCTTTTTCTTTCCCATTTTGGCAAAAAATGTAGGCTGCTTAATAATGTGGAACAGCCTTCTTAAATAGTCTTGCCTTTATTTGGACACACCTGCCAAACTAATGTGCACAGGTATCTGCAATTGCTTTCAGTGATATAAAGAGCCCTGACACACATCACCATCAATGAGTTTAAATGACAAACAAAAAAATTCTAACCTTATCACTCCTAAACTCTTTGTGCATAATAATTTGGAACACAGTGTAAATGGATGTTTATTAGGAATTATAGGTATCGAATAAGACAACTCCTTTAAATGGAAAATAAGTCGCATGTGTATTATTACATAGGAGACTTCTGCACTATGGGTGGTCTGGGTTACCACTCAGCCTGTGAACTAGCCATCTGGCTGAAATTTGAAATGAAGGGTAATTCGGCTAGCTCCTATTTATGCAAGAGGAAAACCTCTTCTGCTTATACAGGGAACCGGTGTCACTGCCATTATTGAGGGGTTTTCATGGGTCTGCAGCTGTCTTCATTGTTTATAGAAGGGGTAGGGGTTGTAAGGGTGTGCGGCAGTCACTGTTATTATGGGGAAGTTGCATTTGGGGTTGTAAAAAGTTTTCAGATGTCACTGTAAGGTTTAACACTTCTGCCAAACACGGACAGTATTTGGATCACAATCCTGGCTCGACCTGTAGATCAGGGCAAAAGATCCATCAGCCTAATGTATGGGGATTGCGGATTTGCCAGCATTGGCTGTTTTCATGCTGATAGCTGTAATCTATAGGAATACAATGGGTAGAGCATAGCTCTTGGGGCCACACAAAGTGATGTTAAGGCTCATTGCGATGTGCGAAACTGAACAATGTCTGTTGCTTATTATAATGCACTGGATGGGGGCGCCATAGCTGTGGCTTGCAGGAAAGCGCTGGCTGGAGCCACAGTGGTGGTCCTTAGAAAAACGTGGTGGAGTGAAAGTTAAAGCTCATTGGAAATCATGTTACAAAAATGATTACCTTGTTTTACCATTTATTTATTTATTTATTTTGACTATTCTTACTTGTGGAACACATCTTATTTAGAAATACTGTGACAGTGCCCCAAGTGAATACATTTATTTTATTTTATTCTATTCAGAGAAGTGCAACAGTTTCCGGAGTCTGTTCGTAACACAGAAGAAGTAAAGTATGCCATCCAAGTGTTTGCTGCACTAAATAGCACCAACTTTGTCCGGTTCTTCAAGCTTGTCCGTTCTGCATCTTACCTTAGCAGTTGCATACTACATTGCTATTTCCCACAGGTAGTAGATGTTTTCTGGATTTGATCAAGGCTTTTCATTTTTATTTAATTTCTTGGTGCAGTTTAATGCCTTACCCTGTGTCTCTCGCAGGTACGAAGAGATGCTTTGCGTGCCTTGAATGTAGCTTACACAATCAGCTATCAGAGACCCACCTTATTTCCTCTAGAAAACATGGTTCGTCTTCTCTTTTTTCATGATACCGAGGAAGCAACAGATTTTCTTACATCATATGGCTTAAGTGTTAGTGAAGGGTAAGTGGACCTTAGAGTGGCAATCTTTGGAATGTACAGTATTAATTGTCTTTAATACTTAACGTGTTTTTTTTTTTTTCCTCCTGAAAGTTCTGTAGAGCTGAATCGCACTGCATTTGTTGAGCCATTGATTCCTTTTCATCCAAAGAGGAGCTCATATATCAGTTCTAAGAGGCAAAAGTCTGTAGGGGAAGTTGTGAATGGAGCTCCACTCCCACAGTTTTCTCTGCATATGCCGGTTTGCAGCTTTGATGCCCAGAATAAATATACTGGAAGTTGTAGCATTTATGAACCAGGAATACCAACAGGTAAGTAAAAAAGAACTTTAGAATAAATTAAATTTTGTTTCCTGCTTCTCAGTCTGCGTTAACAAGTTGGTGTATCCCATTAATAGCATTGGGGACACTGCACATGCCACTAGAAGGCTGACACTAGGCAGAACAAAAAAAGTGCTCGCTCTGACAGGTTTTCTATAAAACTAGGCACCTCCGTTTTAGCCTAGTGTCCGTAGGAGGCAGACATGGCCTGCATTGTGCTTGCTGCTTTTTTTGTCTTTGTATTTTTCCTTTTTTTCTTCTTTGCAAGTGGTATGAATGAAGCCCACAATTTTCTAATGTGCAGGGAGTCCTCAGCATGAACTAGAGGGTGCTGTTTTTTGCTTGACGCTCATCTCCCATAGCAGCTTCTGCAGAGTTCACGTGACCCCACTAAATTTATGAGGTCAGGTAGGGAGTGACCCTGTGGGCAGCCGAAGATGTTGGACAGGTGAGTATCATTAGTCCATCACCTCCTTTCTCCATCATTTGTTCTCTATGATTCCTCTTGCCTTTGCAAGCAACCTCTTTTGTTTGCTCTCACAGTGAAAATCATTTACAATGTGGTTAGCCAAGCCCTCTCTTGTTGTGGTGCCTATAGCAAAAATAAAAGAAATTAGTTAGGCACATGCAGTCCTCCAAAGGGTCTGATGATGTCTTTCTTCTCAGTAATTTGGTACCTCAGTAGTCCTCTAGAGCCACCATCTTGCCTCTATCTGAAGTTGGGTCCCTCAGTGACACACTATATAAGTTGCTTTGATGCTGTCTCCAATATGATCTTTATGGTGAGGGATTCCTGTTGTTACTTCCACTTGGTTCAGCAAGGTTTCTACGGTCCAGTCTAGTCAGGAGCACCATGGCCTGACTACTGCAGCTCCTTGCAGTAGGACCTTCTGTACCTCTCCATTCACTGACTTCTGACCTAAAGATGTCTGAGGATTCACTCAGGTCTACATGCCTGATTGCCAGAAAAATAACTAGATTGCTTTTCGCTGATACTTTTGTCTCATATCTTGAACCAATTATCCAAGAAGACCTTTTCTTAACCTTCTCTCATAGGAGGTACGGTAACTTTTTTTTTTTCTTTGGCTGGGCATTGGACAAAATCTCAGATTTCTCAGGGAAAGTGTGCTTTCAGCTGCTTGCTGAAACGCGTCGGTTTGCCCATCCTTATGTTGGGGGAGCATTGTCCTCTCTCACTGTGAGCACTTTTATGTAGCGCTCTCCCTCTGGTTCCCTTCTACCTCAGGGTAACCCAGCTCAGGTACCCACCGTATACTTAACAACAGTACTTTACTGTTACATCAGGGAGGTTACTGGGAACGCTTCTTTTATGTTGGTAGCCTTAGAGGTTATCCAAAAAGAGACGGCTCCAAGTTCGTTGTTTTCGCACTTCACAACTGGGCGTAAATTGTTTCATCTGAGAATCTCTTGATCCAGGGGGACTGGTCATTACACCAGAGACATTACACCACTTCTGTTTTTGTAAGAAGACTCCTGACTCAAGTCTCTTCTTGTCCTGGCTCTATCCCTGCTTCTCTGCCAGTACTCTGGACATCCTTGTCTTCATTGTGAACGCACTGGTCATCCATTGTGGAGAGTTCTGTCTCCTCTGTCTTTTCCTTAACACCCCAATTCTTTTTCTCCAGCTGGCCAATGCATATCTAATTCCACTTATCCATAGTGCTCAGGAATAGCCTCATCAAGCCTAGTATTCTGACCTGGTTCACTGTCTCTCCTTGACCTCTTCTAGTGTGCCTGAACTGGCTTCCCAGGACCCCATATTACTCTGTCGCCTCATTGGGGGACACGGGACCATGGGTGTTTTGCTGCTGTCCACTAGGAGGCGACACTATGCAAAATCTGAAAAAGATTAACCATGGCTCCTCCTCTGCAGTATACACCCCTGGACGGCGTCAGCCTCCTCCAGTTTTTGCTTAGTGTCACATAGCAGGCACACCTAAAAAAAATTTTTACTCTGTTTTTTTTCTGACAGGATTACAGATGAAGAAAAGTAGATCTCCTGCGAGACTCCCGGCATGGCTCCTTCCTCGGCCCCCTATTACAGGGTGCCCGGTTGAAATCGAGATGGCTATCCCCATGTCTCTCCTTCCCCAGTCCCTCGGGTGCTGGTTTGAAGTCGAGACCCCATTCCTTCCCCAATTCCTTTTGGTTTCTGGGTTGAGGTCGAGGCGAGGATAAAGGCCCCTGATGGTGACAGCAGTACCCTCCCTAATCCCCCTCTGGGGGCATTAGGTTGAGGCACCTCAGGTAGGGCCTGTACAGGCAGCACTCTGCAGCTCCCAGCTATGGGCCAGCACACTGCGCCTGCATCCAGGGACCCCAGCCCAGCTGCAGGCTCCTGTCGGGGCCGGGGGGAGTACAGGCAGGCATGGCACAATAGAGACACAGGGCTTCCTGCGCCCCTGTCTCTGCTGCAGCACCACCTCTATAGTGCCTCAGGGGGACCCCCCCCCCACCAGGCCCCCCTTCCGCTTATGGCCCCACCGCTATCCTGCCTTTAAATCCGGGAGGGTCCGGTTCAGATCCTACCCCCTCCCGGACCTCCGCGCCGGCCTGGAGCCTTTCTGGGCATCAGGCATCTAATTTAGGCCGTGGCTTTGGCCTAGCTGAAGCCGCCTCCTCCTCTCCGCCCCCCGGATGACAAATCTGACATTTTACTGTGTCATAGAGGTGGCGGATCGAGACAGAAAGGGCGCGTTTTTTACACAGCTCTGCCACCCTTCTCCCCCTTCCTCTTCTTCTCGGCGGCCATTTCTGCTGCAGGACAAGAATTAACCCTGCATCTCCCGGTCAGCAGGACCAGGACCAGGCCAACCAGTCTCCAGGGGGGCACAGGACTGTGGATCTAAGGCGCTGGACCTAGGGGCAAACTGGTGGGGTAAGATCACAGCTGTGTTTTTTACTCGACTGTGAATCCATATTCCTATGAGACCCCCCTATAGGTTCCTCTGCACCCCTGTAGGGTCCTCTGCATAGCGAACCCTTCTGCACTCTGTGCACAATGACGAGCTCAAGGTCCAAGAGGAGAACCAGGCAGAACTGTTATTATGCATTCTGCACAGCCTGCAGGACCGCTCTCCCCAGTGGCAGCACATACCCGCACTGCCAGGACTGCATCTAGACTGTGTCAGAGCCCCAATAAGCCCCTGCCAATGCTTCGGTGCCTAATGCCACTCCGGAATGGGTCACTCAGATGTCGCAATCTATGACAGTCTATAGATAACCTAAACTCCACATTGCTTCAGGCTCTACAGAGTCATGCCTCGGCTGTGACCGCTAACCAGCAAAGGGAGAGCTTGACTCAGGAACAGAACGACCCTGGCACATCCACGTCTACGTCAGGACGCAAGCGGACCCATAGGTCAAGTCCATCTGCGTCATTCCATAGCACACGGTCATCCCCTTCTAGGGAGAGACACCGTAGTTCCAGGTCATCCAGACCATCCCCTTCCAGGGGCAGACAATGCAGATCTCCGCAATCCCCGACCAGAGAAGGCCTCCGCCCCAGCTCATCCAGCAGGGGACGCCTCAGTGATGCACAGGATTCGGAAGTCATCTGTGACTCCGACTCAGACAAGGAAACGGAGGGGTCCCTGATCCCAATCCCCCTAGCAATACAGCGCTAGTTGAGGACATAATCTCTTCCATCCATTGGGTGCTGGACATTTCTGATCCGCCACCAGAGGCCCCAGAACACAAGATTTCCTTTGAAGGAGCTCTGAAGCCGCCTAAGGTTTTCTCTAACCACCCAGAGTTTAAGGCGATCCTTAAAAAGCAGCTCTCACAGCCTGAGAAAAAAATCGCTAATTGCAAATATCTGGAGGCAAGGTCCCCCTTCCCACAGAAGGACACCAAGGAATGGACAGATCCACCCGAAGTGGACCCCCCAGTCTCTAGACTAGCAGCACAGACCACCCTTTCACTGCCAGATAGCTCAACCCTCAGGGACGCAGCAGACCGGCAGGTAGAATGCATGGCTCGCTCAATACTCGAGGCTGCAGGGGCATCCTTGGCTCCCGCGTTCGCTTCAGTTTGGGCTGCCAAGGCCATTCTGGCCTGGGCCAAAAAATTTACAAGCTCGTCTCCAAACATCCGCTCCTGAGCTGCCCGACTAAGTGGTTCAAATAGCAGTTGTAGCAGATTACATGCTTCATCCAGCTCTGGATTCAGCAAGGGGTGTAGCAGGGATAGCATCAAACGCCATCACAATTCGGCATATCCTCTGGCTGCGGGATTGGAAAGCGGACGCAGCCTCAAAGAAGTCCCTCACGCACCTCCCCTATTTCGGTGGGCGACTTTTCGGTGAACAGTTGGACACGATGATATCCAACGCCACCGGGGGTAAGAGTACCTCTCTTCCCCTACTGAAACCTAAACGCACTTACAAGAAGCGTAACCACACTCGATTCCGATCCTTTCGGAATTCCTCGGGCTGGTCTGTCTCACGTCCAGCACAAAATCGTAACAGTTCCCCACACAGGGACAACTCACGATCGACGCAAAGGTCGGATAAGACCTGGCAGGCAAAAGCAGGACAGCCTAAGCCCAGAGGAGGAAAATCTCAGAATTTCTCCTCATCATGACTCACGGACTCCGGAAGACACCACACTCGTAGGCGGCCGACTTTTGCTCTTTCATCACGTCTGGCTGCCTATTACAGAAGACAAATGGGTCAGGGAACTAGTGTCTTCCGGATACAAGATAGTTCACCTCCAACCCACCGGACCGATTCTTCCTCTGTCCCCCCAAAACCACCAGCCAAGGCTCGTGCCTTCCACCAAGCGGTCTCTTCACTTTTTCAAGCAGGAGTCATCGTACCGGTCCCCACGGCCGAGCGCTTCCGAGGTTTCTACTCCAATCTATTCGTAGTTCCCAAGAAAGGAGGCAGCGTACGGCCCATACTGGACCTAAAACATCTCCTCAAATATGTACGGGTCTATCACTTCCACATGGAGTCCCTTCGGTCCATCATTGCATCCATAGAGAAGGGAGACTATCTCGCCTCCATAGACATACAAAACGCATACCTGCATATGCCTATTGCACCCGCCCATCAGATTTCTCAGGTTCGCAATCGACCAGGACCACTACCAGTTCGTGGCTCTCCCGTTCGGACTAGCCACGGCTCCCAGAGTGTTTACCAAGGTCATGGAAGCCACCATGGACATTCTGCATTCCAGAGGCATAGTAGTCGTTCCATACCTGGACGATCTACTCATCAAGGCTCCTACCTTCAAGGTTTGCGAGCTCAGCATCTCAATCACAATCGACATTCTGAGTCGCATGGGCTGGTTAGTCAACCTACAAAAGTCATCACCAACCCTAACTCCATCTCTGACCTTCCTGAGAATGCTATTCAACACCTCCAGGGGTCTAGTGCTCGCACCCTCCTCTGCAAACCCCCTTGATCTCTCCGGTTTGCCATGAGAGTCCTCGGCAGGATGGGGGCAGCAATAGAAGCGGTCCCATTTGCCCAGTTCCACCTCAGTCCTCTCCAACTAGTCATCCTCAAGTCCTGGGACAAGAACTTTCTCTCTCGACAGGGAGTTCCGGCTAACGTTGTCAACCAGGAGGTCCCTGCACTGGTGGCTCAAGCCAACCTTGCTAGCAAAGGGGAAATGCTTTCTCACAGGTCAATGGAAGGTTCTGACCACCGATGCGAGCCTGACGGGTTGGGGTGCGGTGCACCTACACCACAGGGCAAGTGGTCCCCCGTGAAAGCGACCATGCCCATCAACATCCTGGAAATTCGTGCCATCCTCCTGGCATTGAGGGCCTTCCATCACTTACTGGCAGCCTCTCACATCAGAATACAGTCAGACAATGCCACGGCTGTGGCATATGTGAATCACCAAGGGGGGGACCCGCAGTACCCAGGCGATGCGAGAAGTGTCACACATCCTCCACTGGGTGGAGGACACAGGGTCGGTTCTCTCGGCGGTCCACATTCTGGGTGTGGACAACTGGCAAGCAGACTTCCTTAGCCAACAAGGAATAGACTCGGGACAGTGGTCTCTCCATCCTGAAACTTTTCGCCAGATCTGCCATGGCTGGGGGACCCCGGATGTGGACCTAATGGCATCCCACTTCAATGTCAAGGTCTCCAACTTCATGGCCAGAACACACGATTTAGGGTCGCTTGGAGCAGACGCTCTGGTTCAGGACTGGACCCAGTTCCAGTTTCTGTACATTTTTCCACCTCTCCCCCTGATAATCAGAGTGGTGAGGAAGATCAAGTAAGAGGGAGTTCCAACCATCCTAATCGCGCCGGACTGGCCCAGACGTAAATGGTACGCCAACATCGTACAACTTACAGCAGACGCCCCCTGGCGCCTCCCCGACAGCACGGACCTTCTATCACATGGCCCGTTCTACCACGAGAACTCGGGGGCCCTCAATTTGACGGCGTGGCCCTTGAAACCTGGGTTCTAACCCAGGCAGGGCTCTCGCCGGACGTCAATAGGACCATGATCACGGCACGGAAGCCAGCCTCTGCCAAGATTTATTACCATACCTGGAAAGCTTTCTTTACCTGGTAATCTCGTGGCCAGACCCCATTCCCTTATTCTCTCCCCAAACTGCTTGGTTTTCTCCAATCGGGTCTGGAGGCCAGGCTGTCATTAGGCTCGCTTAAGAGCCAGGTGTCAGCCCTCTCAGTGCTTTTTCAAAGGCGCATTGTTACCAAGCCGCAAGTAAGGACATTCCTTCAGGGGGTTTCCCGATTGGTTCCCCCCTACAGACGACGACTAGAAACGTGGGACCTCAACCTGGTCCTGACAGCATTGCAGGAACCACCCTTCGAACCCCTTAAGGAGGTCCCGCTCCGCCTTTTATCCCAGAAGGTGGTTTTCCTGGTGGCAATCACCTCGCCACGCCGGGTGTCTGAACGGACCGCACTCTCCTGCAGACTGCCTTTTCTGGCTTTTCACCAGGACAAGGTAGTCCAACGTACGGTCCCATCCTTCCTTCCGAAGGTTGTGTCCAACTTCCACCTCAATGAGGAAATTTCTCTGCCTTCCCTTTGTCCCGTCCCGGTTCATAGAGTGGAGAAGGCTCTGCATATGCTTGATCTTGTCAGGGCATTGCGTATATATGTGTCTAGGACTGCGCCCTTCCGGAAGTCTGATTCTCTTTTTTTTCTAAGGCGGCCGCAAGGGTCTGCCAGCTTCCAAAGCTACTTTTGCCAGGTGGATCAAATCCACCATACAAGAGGCCTACCGCCTTAAGAATTCTCCTCTTCCAGCCGGTATTACGGCACACTCTACACGGGCGGTAGGGGCCTCCTGGGCCATTCGGCACCAGGCTTCGGCACAACAAGTGTGTAAGGCGGCCACTTGGACTAGCCTACACATGTTTACTAAACACTACAGAGTTCATACCGAGTTCTCAGCGGACGCGAGCCTGGGTAGACGGGTTCTGCAGGCGGCGGTGCCCCAAGTTTAGGGGCCTGTCTGCACAATATTCATTCATTGCTTCCCACCCAGGGACTGCTTTGGGAAGTCCCATGGTCCTGTGTCCCCCATTGAGGCGACAGAGTAAAGGAGATTTTTGTGTACTCACCGTAAAATCTTTCTCTTAGCCTCTAATTGGGGGACACAGCTCCCACCCTGTTGCCCTTTACGGGCTGTTACTGTTGAGTTCTCATATTGTTCTTTGAGCTCGAACATAGTGGCCTTCTTATAGGCATGGTTGTTATTCATGTTACGTTCTTCCTAATGCTTTTTGCACAAAACTGGAGAAGGCGGACGCCGTCCAGGGGTGTATACTGCAGAGGAGCCACGGTTAATCTTTTTCAGATTTTCCATAGTGTTGCATCCTAGTGGACAGCAGCATAACACCCATGGTCCTGTGTCCCCCAATTAGAGGCTAAGAGAAAGAGATTTTTCGGTGAGTACACAAAAATCTCCTTTTCATCCTTCCTAGGATTTTTGGCTTGGTTGTGAGTCTGGAGATTCTGAATTTTAGGCACCTAAACTTCAGTTTGTAAAGGTTTTATGCACTTAAAATTCTTACTTTCCTTCGTAGGAGAAACCAGGTTTTGATTTCTTAAAATGTTTCACTCTCAATATCTTGGCTTTGAAGTGAGCTGGAGAAGACCAGGCCTTAGCCTCCTTTTTTTTGTAGGCGATGTTTATGCTCTTTACACCCTCTTTCAGAGCTCTAGACCACCTGCAAGCTCTTCTAGACTTGCTCAGGGGATTGTCGCTTTGTGCCAGGCTACTTGTGTAGTCTGGAACTCCTTTTCTGATTGTGTTAAGAAATTTTCTTTCCATCTCTTATGCTGTGTTTTTCACACACTAATTTCCAGGAAGATCATCTGTTGATCATCACCACTATTCCCGGATCTCTTTTAGCTGCCCTCTCTCTAGATCTATCTTCATTTTTTCACATCAGGACAGGATGGGTCACTGCTCTCATTTTTCCATTTGCTATGTTCAGTACATTATCCTTTGATCCTTGGCCCCTTCTCCCCTCAGTTTCACGAGCGTTCCTTGCATTGTTTGGTTTTATCATGGCTTCTAGTATTTTCCTATCCATTACAGAAACCCTCCATAGTTCTGACTCCTTTCGTCATCTTTCGGGTCCTGCCTATGTCAAAGATTTATTCTAGTGGTTTTGGACTGTGATTTTGGAACCTTACAGCTCCATGGGTGGGGCTGCTTCCTTTTACATTTCTCTCATCTGACAAGAGTGGTCAGTAGATATGTGCTAATAAAATCACAGGTTTCTGGTACAGTGCCCAGGTTAGTATTCTGTGACTGTTGGACAAGAGCCCTGCAAAACACCTCTGACTCCATCCTCAGCTACTCTTCTGATTAGGCGGCCTTGCGTCGCATCGTGTGTACATCATGCCGCAACAACAATGCCAGGCCAGCTAATCAAAAGAGCAGTCGGGATGCAGGCAGGTAGGAGGCAGTTTTGCAGGGTTCCTGCATGGCAACAATCAGGGTCCCATAAATTAATTTGCTCATATCTAGTGGTCAGGCTTCTGGGCTTCCATTCCCTAGGTTGGCAGTGCTGTCACCTAGGATGCAATTTGCTCCTTGACACAGTTCTTTCTAGGTTCTCATCATGACCTTGGGCTTTAAGATGCTGCGAGTCACCCTGCATTTGTTAATCCACATGGTCAGTTGTTTTGTATTGCCCATCCCATGGGACTGCTATAGGATGTCCCATGGTGCTGTGCCCTCCAGTGCTGTTAATAAGAAAATCTTATTTTTATATTTCATGGAAAATTCCTTTATCCTACAAGGAGATATCTTGGACATAACAACTACGTGCCTTTTTTTTTCCTCAAATTTTTTTTTAGAGGCGTCAGTCATTGATCGCTTCTGACAGAGATTCAGATACTCCCTGTCAACAGAGCAGCAGCTTCTCTTCCTGTTCACAGGTCGGGACTAGTGGTGTCGTGCTGATTGACAGCAGACTTCTATGCCTAATTGGGGGAAGCCGGCTGTCAATCTGCAGGACACAACTAGTCCCGCCCTATCTACAGGAAGAGAAGCTGCTGCTCTGTTGACAGGGAGTATCTGAATCTCTGGCAATGACCGGTGCAAGATACAACAGACAGGTAGCTGCTTCTGTTAGCAAACACGTTTTTTTTTTTTTGTTTTATTTAAAGTCCCAGATATCCCCTTTAAATACATTGGAGGACACAAATCCCACACAATATATTTTTGTTTCTATTTTTCCATTGTCAATTTTAGTTACCCATGGGAATTGTCCTCTTTCCTGGGTTCAGGCCATGTTGGTTCCTGGTTGCTAGATTTCTTTGATGCTTTCCTCTCCTAATGCTTTTGGAACAAAAATGAGCTTCCTAGTGTCTGAGGAGTGTATAGCCCATCATGCAGAGCCAGCACTTTTTTTACTCTGTCGCCTCATTGGGTGACACAGGACCATGGGTGTTATGCTGCTGTCCACTAGGAGGCGACACTATGCAAAATCTGAAAAAGATTTACTGTGGCTCCTCCTCTGCAGTATACACCCCTAGACGGCGTCGCCTTCTCCAGTTTTTTGCTTAGTGTCGCATAGGAGGCACACCTAAAAATTTTTCTTTACTCCGTTTTTTCCGACGGGATTACAGATGAAGAAAATAGGGTCTCCTGCGAGACTCCCGGCATGGCTCCTTCCTCGGCCCCCTATTACTGGGTGCCCGGTTGAAGTGGAGATGGCTATTCCCCATGTCGCTCCTTCCCCAGTCCCTCGGGTGCTTGTTTGAAGTAGAGACCCCCCTCCTTCCCCAATTCCTTTTGGTTTCTGGGTTGAGGTAGAGGCGAGGATAAAGCCCCCTGATGGTCACACAGCACCCTCCCTAATCCCCCTCTGGGGGTATTAGGTTGAGACACCTCAGGTAGGGCCTGTACAGGCAGCATTCTACAGCCCCAGCAATGGGCCAGCACACTGCGCCTGTATCCAGGGACCCCAGCCCAGCTGCAGGCTCCTGTCGGGGCCGGGGGGAGTGCAGGCAGGCATGGCACGGCACATGCAGTCACAGGGCTCCCTGCACCCCTGTCTCTGCGGCAGCACCAGCTCTATACTGCCTCAGGGGGACCCCTCACCGCCCCCCCCCCAATTCGGCTTATAGCCCCACCGCTATCCTGCCTTTAAATCTGGGGGGGGGTTGTCCGGTCCAGACCCGACCCCCTCCCGGACTTTCGCGCAAGCCTGGAGCCCTTCTGGGCATCAGGCATCTAATTTAGGCCCCGGCTTCGGCCTAGCTGAAGCCGCCGCCTCCTCTCCGCTTATACAGTTATATTGTAACGGCTTTCTAGTGGCAGGGCCTATACCATTAGATTTTTTGGTACATGCAAAAATCCAATTATTTATATGTGTTATTACATCTAGATTTTCCTTGATCTGTAGATTTTAGCTTAAATTTTCTTTAACTTTTTTTTCTATATCAACAGAACAACTTGCTCTTGAAGAAATTAAACCTCCTACTGTACTTCCATTGCCTGATGCTAAGGAGCCTAGTTCTGTGCCTGCTCAGGCAGTGTTTCAGCCCATCCTGCCACCTGAGCCACCTCAATCTCCTCCCAAGCCAAAATTCAGCGATGAGGTACTGAAAAAGATAAATGCCGTCCTATACTGGTGTTTAAAACAATTTCACATTTGTAGCATTGCAGACCAGACAAAAAATTTGGTCTTTCATAGGCAGCTCTGTTATCAGAAGAAATCTGCTTGCTTCAGACATGCATTTAAAGCCAAGTTCACACAAACCTGAGAAATTTTGGGTCTCTCATAACCACTAATTGCAGACATCAGTCCATCCAGGTGAAACTCCATGCACTTGCAACCAATGAATTTTGGTTGAAATAATACATTTTCATCAACTTTGGCTAATGTGTATAGGTAATTTAACAGAGACGTTTGTAGCATTGTCTTTTGTTGTTTTATGCAGGATGTGGCTCATGTCTTAGAAGAGATTTTGGAGGATGCTTTGAAAGAATTGAGTGCTCCTGTCATCCAAAGTGTGTCAGAATACATCTCAAATGCACTTAGGTATAACTTTTATTTTCTCTTTAACGCTTAATAGAATACCGGTATCGAAGGGTTACAAGTAAAGGAAAATTAGCAAATTCATTTAGTTGAATAAATTCTTGAAATACATTCTAAATCGAATATAAAATGGTTAAATGTCTGAATGACTGACAATGATCAATAAGAATGTAACTTTTATTTTTAGGTGATAGGACGTGCCTTATTATAAGAAGCGCTCTAGAAATACACAAACCACTCTGCTGTATGATTACACACACACAGCTCTGCTGCATACACGCACCTCGGCTGTAGGCTTCCTAAACAGATTTTAATTAGTAGTGTATTGCCAGGTATAAAGTTTTTTTTTTTTTTCTTGAAGCCTTCATTGAAGACACAGGTAACCATGGATGTATGCTGCTGTTGCTAGGAGGCTGTCACTAAACAGCAACA
This sequence comes from Ranitomeya variabilis, assembly GCF_051348905.1. Classification (NCBI taxonomy): domain Eukaryota; kingdom Metazoa; phylum Chordata; class Amphibia; order Anura; family Dendrobatidae; genus Ranitomeya; species Ranitomeya variabilis. The sequence goes on from NC_135238.1 coordinate 181,467,432, forward strand.
ACAAAAAACTATACACAGGCCCAACATAGGCACAAACCAAGAATTGTGCTGTGTCCTCTAATGAAGGCTCCAAGAAAGAGATTTTATGGTGAGTACATGAAATCCTTCTTTATTGCTTCAATGGGGGACACAGGTAACCATGGGACGTCCTAAAGTAGTCCCAAGGGAGGGAACAGAATATCGTGCTCAAACCAGGTCAACTACCGCCGCTTGCAGCAAATTTCTACCTAGACCAGCATCAGCCGTGGCGTAGGTATGTACCCTGTAGAATTTTGCGAATGTATGAGTGGATTACCAGATAGCGGATTTGCAAATCTGGGTTGCAGAGGCCTCTAAGTAGGTCCAGCTTGTGGAAAGACCTTTCCAAAGGACTGGCAGACTGAATAAGGACAATATCCTTGTTGATATGGAATGGAGAGACTACAATTGGAAGGAATGAAGGAACTGGTCGCAGTACCGTCTTGTTCTGGTGGAGGACGAGGAAAGGAGAGCTGCAAGAAAGAGCTGCTAATTCTGAGACCCATCTCATGTAAGTGATCGCAACCAAGAATTCAACTTTCCAGGACAAGGGAAGACGCAATTTCCTGAATGTGTTTGTAGGCGGGTCCCCGAAGAACGTTCAAAACTTGCTTAAGGTGCCGCTTATCCACAAGAGGACGATATGGTGACGCTAGGCAAGAAACTTCCTGAAGGAAGATCTTGACATGGGGATGAGAGGCAAAATACCATTTGAAACATTTGAAAGAGTATAGACCTGACCCTTTAAGGTACTAAGATACAAACTGTACTCTAGCCCTGATTGTAAGAACGCCAGGATGGATAGAAGGGAAAAAGACAATGGGAGCTGTGAGGCTGTCATCACACCAGTGAAAGAAGGCCTTCTAGGTCTGATGATAAATGTGTGAGGACGAGGGTTTCTTCACCTTAATCCATGGTCTGTGTGACCTGAGATGGGAAGCCTGCCTCTCTCAGGACTGCAGCTTCAACGGCCATGCTATTAAATTGTGAGACCAAGCATTCTGGTGGAAGATGGAACCTTGAGAGAATAGGGCTGGTCGGTTCAGGAGTTTCTAGGGTACAGCTTTGAGTAGGTTGACTAACCCTGCGTATCATGCTCTTCTGGGCCAGTCTGGAGCCTCTAGAATGACTTAAACTCCTTCTGCCTTGATATTCTTGATGTCTCGTAATCAGAGGAGGAGGTGGAAAAAGGTATGGAAGTTGACACTGAAAGCATGGAATGACCAGGGTGTAGTAACCGAACGCCAGGCGGTAGCAAGACCTGGCCACAAAACGAGGGACCTTGTGATTCATCCGAGAAGCCATCACATCAACATCGGGAGTGCCCTACCTCTGACAGATCTGTTCAAACATAGAGGGGTTGAGGGTCCACTCGCCGGAGGAGAGGCCCTGAAAACTTATGAAGTTGATGGCCTAGTTGTTCATGCCTGAAATGTGCACCGCTGATACTGCTGACACGTGCCGCTCGACCCACTCGCAATTCAGTGAGACCTCTAACATGAAGGCCTCGCTGCATGTCCTGCCCTGGTGGTTTATGTATGCCACGGCCTTGGTATTGTCGGATTGAATGCGAGCTGGTCGGTCCGCTAGGTCCTGCCAGTGGAGGGGAGTAGTTGTATGTAGATGTCTCTGATCTTCAGGAGATTAAATGGAAGAGAGGTTTCCCAAGAGTTCCAGTGACCCTGGACTGTGTGTCTAAGGAAGACCGCCCCCCATCCGAGGAGACTGGTGTTCGTTGTGACAACCTGTTAGTGGAGGAATGATCTCCCATGCCGAATGGAGGAGATACTCCACCATGCCAATGACCGCCTCACTCGGAGAGGCAGAAGTATGGGGCAATCCAGGGAAGAGATCCTTTTGTCCAAAGCTGACAAGAGGGCCATTTAGAGGGAACTTGTATGAAACTGTGCAAAGGGACGGCTTCCATCGCGGCAATCATCTTCACTAGTACTGTCCAGCAAAGTCGAAGAGCGCATGAAGATGGAATGAATTCCCAGGCGAAGTGCCAAGATCTTCTCTAGGAAAAGGACTCTGGTACGAGCGGTACCGAATGGCATGCCTGGGAAAACTAGCTCCTGGGCTTAGATCATAGATGACTTTGTCATGTTGACTACCCAGCCTATAAGTGTTTAGGTTGATCTGAACACTTTCGCAATAGTCTCTGAAGGACGGGCCCTTGATCAGTAGGTCGTCGAGGTAGGAGATTTCTATCCGTTTAGTGCGAAGAATGGCTGTGACGACCACTATAAGATTTGTAAACACTCTGGAAGCAGAGGCCAGTCCAAAAGTGAGAGCTGTGAACTGGTTGTGGGCCCCCTGGACCGCAAAGCGGAGAAACCTCTGATGCCCCACGCAAATCATAATGTGGAGATTGGCATCCTGGATGTTGACAAAACAGAAGAATTCCTCTGGTTCAATAGAGGCAATAACAGAGTGGAGGAATTCCATCCTGAAACAACTGAGGCACACCCGCCGGTTTAGTAGTTTGTGATCCTGGATCGGGTGGAGTTGAGCCATCCTTCTTTTGGGCCACGAAGAGGTTGGAATAGAAACCTTAGAAACGTTTTTGAGAGGGAACGGGAACAATGACTCGAAGAGCGGAGATGGCCTTAAAGAATCCGGGGACTTGGGCTAGGGCCTTTGAAGGATGGGACATGAAGAAATGTCAGCACGGGAGAGAAGAAAATTCTATCTTTTAGTTGGTAATTACTATTGGCTGTCTTCTTCTCATCCGGGACAAGTAGCTCTCCGTAGTCGACGATGCCTGGGTTGGGTCAGAAGACCGTGGCCTGACCTGTGAGCCACTTCTTTTTGTGTAGCGAATGATAGTGGGCGTAGTGAATGATAGTGGGGAAGGGGCGGGTGCGAGACTTCCTTGGTCTCTGCATAAGTAGTAGTGTGGTGCTGAGGGAGGGCTGCTGAGGAGGCCTAAGTCTAGGAGGCAAAAAACCCGCATGGACGAAGCCTACCCAGTCCTGGAAGAAAATTCTCCATCTTTAACAGGTCTCTGTGCCTGAAGAAGAGACGGATCTTGAGGAAGCGTAGTTGTTAACTGTGGCTGGAGCCAGAAACAGAGTGAAGGAGAAGGGGGCAGGGCTAGAAAAAGGCACACTGAAAGCCCGCTCAGTGAAATCGCAACAATTGCTACCATAGGAGGAGTGAAAGTGCACATGGGAGTCTTCGCGTGCTGATTGGATGGCGCGCACGAGAGGGGCCTGTTCCGGTGAAGTGGAGGCCCAACAAGCCAGGAGTTAAATTTAAACTAGACGGTGGTGCGCCGAAAAGCGTGTGCTGGGGAGATTTGGAGAGCTGGGCTTTCTTAAGTCTTAATTACATCCGCAACCTTGAATGATGGACTGCGGAGAAAAGAGGACCAGGGTGCTGACTAACTCTTATCAATCCATAGGACAGCATCAGGAGCCCCCAGATGAGGAGGGGGTTCACTGGAATAGGAGTCCTCCTTTTCATATCGTTATGGTCCCAGATGGTGCAGAAGACTGTCAACCGAGGGGCGTTGGGTCACTGAAGAGTGACAACTGTCTTCCTCCTGGCACCACTCTGAGGAGAGGGCTGAAGGGGGGACAGGCAAGGACCTTCTGCCACGAACCACCCTGAGACACTCTCTAGATGTGTCAGGGGGGGATAGGTCCTGCTTCGCAGACCAGAGAGGGTAAGATGTGGATGGCATCGCACTGTTCTCTCAGTTGCTTAATTGGGAAGCCAGGGTGGGAAATTGCACCCTATTACCCTAAAGCCCCCGTCTCACATAGCGAGATCGCTAGCGAGATCGCTGCTGAGTCACAAGTTTTGTGACGCAACAGCGACCTCCATAGCGATCTCGCTATGTGTGACACGTACCAGCGATCAGGCCCCTGCTGCGAGATCGCTGGTCGTGTCAGAATGGCCTGGACCTTTTTTTGGTCGTTGAGGCCCCGCTGACATTGCTGAATCGGTGTGTGTGACACCGATCCAGCGATGTCTTCACTGGTAACCAGGGTAAACATCGGGTTACTAAGCGCAGGGCCGCGCTTAGTAACCCGATGTTTACCCTGGTTACCAAAAAAACAAACAGTACATACTCGCCTTTCGGTGTCCCTTGCCGTCTGCTTCCTGCTCTCACTGACTCCTGGCCGTACAGTGAGAAGTGAGAGCGCAGCAGTGACGTCACCGCTGCGCTCTCAGTGTACGGCGGCTCAGTCAGAGCAGGAAGCAGACGGCAAGGGACACCGAAAGGCGAGTATGTAGTGTTTGTTTTTTTTGGTAACCAGGGTAAACATCGGGTTACTAAGCGCGGCCCTGCGCTTAGTAACCCAATGTTTACCCTGGTTACCCGGGTGCTGCAGGGGGACTTCGGCATCGTTAAAGACAGTTTCAACGATGCCGAAGTCGTTCCCCTGATCGTTGGTCGCTGGGGAGAGCGGTCTGTGTGACAGCTCCCCAGCGACCACACAGCGACTTACCAACGATCACGGCCAGGTCATATCGCTGGTCGTGATCGTTGGTAAATCGCTTAGTGAGACGGGGCCTTAAAGAGAAGAATCTGAAAAACAAAGGGAAAAGATAATAACCCACAACAAGGTGATCTAAGGAAGAAATTGGATCTGGGATCAGATTCAGGTCTGTCTCCTGCTGACACTAAGCTATAACTGATATGCTTTGTGCCAGTCGGTGGGTGTACCCTGCTGAGGAGGAGCTAACTTTTTTTTTTTTTCTTTTTTGCCTAGTGTCAGCCTCCTAGTGACAGCAGCAGCATTACACCCCATGGTTACCGGTCTTCCCAATGAAGCGATAAATGAGTTATGCATGAAAGTATCAATATTGGTTTAGTATGTCCTTTATTACCTTTACTTTACGCTGATAAATCTGTGCAACTGCCGTTACTAGCTTATCTTCATGCATAATGTAGAAGCTCTACATTAAAGGGGTGTCATAAGATTTAATTCATGAGTAAAGGATGGGTCACTTGCCATAAATATGCAAAAAATATATATTTTTTTACCTAGTGTAAATGCTGCTGTTCATTAATCTTAACTGTTTTTCATTCCTGTGCCCCCCCTCTGTTCCTGAGATATGGCCTCTGTTTCCCCGCTTAGTCAACTGGGCATGTTTCTCAATAGACTTTCATACAGGAAAGTTAAAGACCACTCCCACTTGCCTAACAAGAATAGATTTACATACAGATAAGGGGACCATAGCTCAAAACACACAGATGCAGAAAGAAAAGAAAAACACCATTTTCAGGAGAACAGCGGCATTTCCAGCAGGTAAAAAATATATATATTTATTCAAAGTTTTAGCTCCTGTTTAATTTCAGATAGTACCACAATGGATATATTGAATTTCTTTCCATTGGCAGGGTTTCTATTAATTATTTGAATAGTTATTATTCTCATCAAAATATATTTATTTTTTTCTCTTACGTTTCTTAAGCGAGTCGTCTATAGTTTCTGATAAGCTACTGGCAGATCTCGTACAGAATTTTTCTAGAAATGTCGCAGAAGAAGAGATAAAGGCTGAGATTGAAAGAGTGAAAGAGGAAAAACGAAGGAAGGCAGAGGAAGCCAGGTAAGATGTGTGTTTTTCACATTGTCCTTATACCATGTGACAGTATTTGAACATTTAAGAAATGACAATATCTGATCTTACAAATTTTACAACAGGAGGATTCAAGAAAGAGAGCGACTCCTTTCTTTGGAGACCCAGTCTCAATGTGTTCGCCTCATAAATGATGTCGTCAGAGAGAATGTCCAGAAAATATGCAAAAGAGAGCTCCAGTAAGTGCTTTCATAAATTGTTGTGCCAGAAACCATGCTAAAACTCTTAATACATGCCCCTGATATAAATTGTGTGCTGTCTAATGTTTAAAACCCCTAATTTTAGACTAGCAAGAAGAAAAAAGCGAGTTTAAATGCAGGATGAAAAGTATCTCTCTGGGGTATTTTTTTCTGTTTTTGATCCTTTATTTCTACCTTTAGTTTACAATACTTAAAGGGGTTGTCTTATGCTCCTAAATGAGTATAATTGCTTGTAATAAAAAAAACAACAAAAAACCAAGCAACTCTGCAGTTTACCCCTCATTAAAAAATCAGTCCTTCTGAAAAACAAATGGATTTTTAATTTTCTAGTGTACGGCTGGTTGCATAGGTTCCTGCCACCTTGCCGTTTTAGATTGTCTGTTATCTAGGCAAGGAGTGTGTGGCACAAGCTGGCTCTATGCTTTACAGCTTGCAAGATGTTCTCTGAAGCTGTTGAGATCTGTGGATCTAACCAGGCTCTGTCCCCCTGCACTTCTATGCTGCAGAGGCAAAGCTGCCTCTAATTACAGCCTGGACGACGGCGAAAATCAAACCATCAGCGTGACCATGTCGCTGGTCCAAACGATCAATCTTCAGGAGCGTGCTGCTCCCATCAAAGTAGGAGTGATGCCCTCCGGAAAATTTTTTAGACAACCCATTTAAGGCCCTAAACACATATTTATTATTGTTACTATTATTATTAGCCACACTAACCATTATCAGCAGGATCGGTCAATCTAAAGCTTCTTCCCTCTTTGACTATGATTTCTTTGCTTCAGGAAAGCCGTGCAACTGGATCACAACGAGCGCATTTTACGCTGCTCTCAGCTTGTCTGTGACCAGCATGTTAGGCAATTTGTGGATGAGGAGATCTTCCACACAGCTGGAGAAACCCTTTATGAGATGCAATGTTGCAGCAAATATATTCAGAGGTTAGTTGGGTCTTTTTCATTTGCAAAGCTAATTTGCAGACTTTTCCTGTAATATCTCACTAGTAATGTCATCCTGTGTTTTCAGATGGCGGGAAGTTTTAGCTGCACGCAAGAAATTAAGACGACAAATGCGCGCTTTTCCAGCAGCACCTGGGTCTGTGGGCCGTGATGGTACACTGAAAGCTTTAATTCCCAGTGCGGATACCCGTGATGTACAGAGTTTGTCTAAAGGAATTGTTAACTTGGGTCGTGCTGGAAGATTAAGCGTTTCCTTTACAAGGTGGGCTCATTGGTCTTTTAGTGCTCCCCCCCACACACACATATTTTGACATAACCATTAGACTTTGTGCATAATGATCAGTGAAATTGTAGAAAACTCCTTCTAGTTACACATTCGATTACAGTATATACAGATGCTTCATTTATTTTATATCTTTTATTTTACATTTTATAAAACTATTGAATTTTCTTCTTCACTCCAGGTGTCAACAAGTTAGGGAACAGCTATTTCACAAGATGAAGGTCCAGCACTATTTCCAAGAGCTACAATGGTTGGTATATAACTTCAACAAACTAAGGGTAACAGTCATTTCAATTAAAATAATTGTGCACCATGTGATGAGAAAGTGTTTAAAGAGAACCTGTCACCCCAAAAATCGTATCTGAGCTAAGCCCACCGGCATCAGGGGCTTACCTACAACATTCTGTAATGCTGTAGATAAGCCCCTGATGTAACCTGAAAGATGAGAAATAAAAGTTAGATTATACTCACCCAGGGGCGGTCCCGCTGCAGTCCGGTCCGATGGGCATCGCAATCCGGGTCCTGCGCCTCCTATCTTCATTCAATGACGTCCTCGTCTTCTTGCAGCGGCTCCGGCGCAGGAGTTCTTTGTCTGTCCTGTTGAGGGCAGAGCAAAGTACTGCAGTGCGCAGGTGCTGGGCCTTTCTGACTTGTCCCGGTGCCTGCGCACTGCAGTACTTTGCTCTGACCTCAACTGGGCAGATAAAGTACGCCTGCGCCGGAGCCACGGCAAGAAGACAAGAAGAGGACGTCATCGAATGAAGATAGGAGGCGCTGGACCCGGGTCATGACGCCCATCGGACCAGACCGCAGTGGGACCGCCCCTGGGTGAGTATAATCTAACCATTATTTATTCGGACTCCCATGACAGCACCACGAGAGAGGGGATCCGCCCCTTTAGGAACAGGAAACCCACAGATACAAAAGGGCGGCACCTCTCCCACGCATCAGTTGGTTTCCTGTTCCTAATGGGACGGGATCCTGCAGAACTTACAAAAGGATCCCAGGCCGGCCGGCCGACTCAGGTAGCGGGGGGGTCTCCTACCTCGGCCGGTGCGGAGTCTCTGGATGATGTCACGATGGTCCTGGCAGGGCTGCATGTCAGTGGCATTCCAGCAGGGAGCGGTCGCCGGTGGTGTCCTGTCTCCAAGCCAGCGCTAGGTATGTCCCCTGGGTCTCCTCCTTCTCGGGTGGCTGGGGTCTCTGTATGCAGCGGCGCTTGGAGGCGCCACCCGGGGTGCTGCGGCTCTGTCCGGCGTCCCTCGCCGCTCTGTGCGCTGATGGGAAGCGCCGGGAGCCGGGGTGACGTCGGGGGAGGAGTCGGCAGTCACTTCCGGGTTTCCGGGGTCCTGCGCATGTGCAGTGTATCCCAAGATGGCGGCGCCCACCGGTATAGCGTCGCTGGCGTTCTGAGCCCCAGGGACAACCGCCTGCACCTGGGGGAGGCCGGAAAAATCAATCAGGGGAGCGCTAGGCACAGCTGCTGACCGGAGGAGGGGTTATAAAAAGAACTCCGGATCGTGGTTCCTTGCTTCTGGCCTCATATTGTTTGGAGATGGAGGACGAGCACGAGCACGTGCAGCTACAGGAAGAGGTATCCCAGAAGCCTAAAGGGAAGGATCGCGACAAAAGGAGTAGTGAGTCTGGCCACAAAAGCTCCTCCAGGCAGGGGTCTGGAGCGTCAGCCAGAGAAAATCCCCCTCGTATTCCGGTACTTTTCTTTGGGCAGCCGCTGGTAAGTGATCTTCGTGAAAGTTCACCTAGTGACATGATTCCCCTCATATGTTCTATTATAGGGGAAGAAATGTGCCGGGAAGGCGAAACACAGGGAACGTGGTATCTGCGGGGTTCCCCTACCTGATTCGTGCCCTAAAAAATTATGTGGCCCTTGTATCCAGCAGACGGTGAGGTCTCAGGAAAGGGGAGGGGATGAGAGCATTATATCTACAGGGATTAGATTGCTTTACTTACCCCCTCAGGTAGCGGAGGAATCCCTTACTATGACCACCAGCTTGAAAGAGATGATCAGAATGGAGGTCAGACAATCCTTAAAAGGTCTTTCTCAAGGAGGAAGCTCTAAATCTAAAGCTCCATTACTCTCCGATTCTTCAGTAGAGGAGGATAAGGAGGAAGTTTTCTCCGGTTCAGCTGCATCGTCCTCTTCCTCGGATGAGGACACCGCCCGCTTCTGTCTACCCCTTGATCGAGTGGATAAGCTGGTTAAAGCGGTCAGAGGAACGATGGGCATAAAAGAATCGAGACCCCAACTTTCCAAGGAGGAAATTATGTTTAGTGGGTTGGAGCAGAAAAAACGTAGGATCTTTCCGCTCAATGAGAAAATCCAGGATCTTATCAAAAGGGAGTGGAAAAAACCCGATAGAAAGGGTTCCTTACCTCCAGCGCAGAAGCGCAGATATCCATTTGATGATCCAGCAGTCACCAATTGGGAAAAAGCCCCTAAGTTGGAGGCGGCAATTGCCAAGGTGGCAAAACGGGCCTCTCTCCCCTTTGAGGACATGGGGACCCTTAAAGACCCCCTTGATAGAAAAGCGGACACCTTTCTAAAGAGTACCTGGGAGATGGCAGCCGGTTCCCTAAGGCCTGCGGTGGCTTCAACTTGTACAGCCAGATCAATGATGGTCTGGCTGGATCAATTAGAGACCCAGTTGAAAGAAGGTGCATCTAGGGATTCTATTCTGACTGCCTTACCTATGATTCAAGAAGCAGCTGCCTTCTTATCAGATGCATCCATTGACTCCGTTAAAATGGCCGCTAGAGCAGCAGGTCTCTCGAATGCAGCCAGGAGGGCTCTATGGCTGAAATGTTGGCCAGGTGATATACAAACAAGATCGAAACTTTGTGCCATTCCATGTGAAGGGGAGTATCTATTCGGGCCCACCTTGGATGAACTCCTAGAGAAAGCGGGGGATGACAAAAAGAAATTCCCCAATCTGCTTGGGTCCTATCGTCGTCCCTTTAATAAGAGAAGGTTTGGTCGCGGAGGAAAGCGTACCTTTTCACCTTCAAGGGATCGGTCTAGATGGGAAGACAGACGTAGACGAGGTACGGGATATATGTTCCGTCGTTCCTCAAAAGAAAGAAAGAAAGAAGACAAATGACTAGGAACCCCGGTGGGGGGTAGACTATTACATTTCTGTTCGGAATGGTCAGAGATCACGAATAGTGTCTGGGTACAAGATACTATTTCTCGGGGTCTTACACTTGAGTTTTGCCATACCCCACGGGATAAATTTATGTTAACTCCCTTGCGTTCTAATCCCCTAGAACAATCTGCGCTAGAAGAAGAGGTGCGGTCTCTTTGCTCTAAGAATGTACTTACACAGGTTCCAGAGTCTGATAGAGGGAAAGGATTTTATTCTCCCTTGTTTCTTATACAGAAACCTGATAAGACGTATAGAACCATCATAAATCTCAGACATCTTAATAGTTATCTGGTTAAGCATACCTTTAAGATGGAGTCTATCAGCTCAACAATAAAAATACTGTTCAAAAACTGCTTTATGGTGGTAGTCGATTTAAAGGATGCCTATTACCATGTACCTATTCATGTGGATTTTCAGCAGTACTTGAGGGTAGCGGTATTAATGGGAGGAGTGGTTAATCATTTTCAGTACAGAGCTCTTCCCTTCGGTATAACATCAGCCCCTAGAGTATTCACAAAAATAGTGGCGGAAGTGATGGCTCACTTGCGGGAATCTAATATTCTTATTGTCCCATACCTTGACGATTTCCTCATAGCAGGGAACTCGGTAGAACACTGTTTGTCCCAACTAGAACTAACTAGGGTTAAGTTGGAACGCCTGGGCTGGATAATTAATTTTGAAAAATCTCGGTTACAGCCTCAAAAAATTCAGAAGTTCCTAGGTTTATTATTAGATTCAACTACACAACAGTGTTATCTTCCGGAAAATAAATTAGATCAGATTCAGCATCAGGTATTAAAAGCAATTAATACACCCTCTATGACCCTTCGGCAAGCTATGTCCCTACTGGGGTCCCTCACATCCTGCATTCCAGCGGTAAGGTGGGCACATTTTCATGCTAGATCCCTCCAGAAAGAAGTTTTGATTAAGGACAGGATCTTGAGGGGTGTATTGGAGGAAAAGATAACTTTAGAACCAGCGACTCTCGAATCCCTAAATTGGTGGCTGGATAGGGATAATTTGTCGGCAGGCGTTCCCTGGATGATAGAAGTATCCCGGGTTATAACTACGGATGCCAGCTCCTCAGGTTGGGGGGCTCACATGAATGACATTGTAGTTCAAGGCCAGTGGGAACCATACTCAACATCTTCATCCAATCAGAGAGAATTATTGGCAATCGAATTGTCAGTTAAAAAACTCCTCATGTATCTGCAGGGCCACCACGTCAGGATCCTCTCGGACAACCGGGTGGCAGTCTCCTATATAAATCATCAAGGAGGTACACGCTCCGAGACTCTGATGCAGATCACAAATCGTCTCCTCCGGATGGCAGAAGAGAATTTTCTATCTTTGACTGCTCTACACATCACAGGAAAAGACAATATAAAAGCGGACTTTCTCAGCCGCAATGTTCTAAAACAAGGAGAATGGTCTCTAAATGGAGACATCTTCAAGCAGATTGTCCGCTTATGGGGTCGACCAGTGGTGGACCTATTTGCCACGAAAGAAAACAAAAAAGTAAAAAACTTTTGTTCCCTAAATCCCAGGGAAAATCCACTGGCAGTGGATGCATTCCTCATAAAATGGGATTTTTCTCTGGCCTACGCCTTCCCACCATTGAACCTATTACCTCTCGTGGTGAGGAAAATCAGAGAAGATCGTGCGAGACTCATTTTGATTGCTCCCTTCTGGCCCAGGAGAACTTGGTTTTCATGGCTCAGGACAATGTCAGTGAACGATCCCTGGGTGCTTCCAGACATCCCAAATTTACTCTCCCAGGGGCCGATACTCCATCCACAAGTGAAGGGACTTCATTTGACGGCTTGGAGTTTGAGCGGTCATTGTTAGAAAATAAAGGCTTCTCTCCTAAATTAGTCGATACCCTTTTAAAAAGTAGAAAGCCAATAACAACAAGAATCTACTCCAGAACCTGGAGAAAGTTCCTAACTTCCTCAGAATTTAACATTAATAATGGGGTACCAATACGTCAAATATTGGAATTTCTGCAAAGGGGGTTAGAGTTAAAACTCTCCACAAGCACATTAAGAGTACAAGTTTCAGCACTTGGAGCCCTGTTCTCATGTAATATTGCGGGCAACTACTGGGTGTCGAGATTTATTAAGGCGGTCGGTAGAATTAGACCGTTATATAGAAACAAAATGGTACCATGGGATTTAAATCTTGTCCTTTCTTCTTTGACAAAACCCCCTTTTGAGCCGTTGAATGAAGCCTCAGTCAGGATGTTGTCTCTCAAAACAGCTTTCCTAATAGCTATAACATCAGCTCGCAGAATAGGAGACATCCAGGCGCACTCTAGACTTCCCCTGTATATAGAATTTCTCCAGGATAGAGTTATCCTTAGACCGGACCCAGCCTACTTACCAAAGGTAGTATCCCAGTTTCACAGATCGCAGGAGATAGTTTTACCTTCATTTATCCCTAATCCTTCTAACCCTAAAGAAAGTGAGCTCCATACCTTAGATGTCAGGAGATGCCTTCTACAATATATCTCGGTCACTAATGATTGGAAGAAGGATAATGCACTATTCCTGTCCTTCCAAGGTCCGAGGAAAGGGGCTAGAGCTTCAAAATACATACTAGCTAAATGGATTAGGGAGGCTATCTCTCTTGCTTACACGACAGGTGGGGGTCCAGCTCCGCAGAATCTGAGGGCACATTCCACCCGAGCCATGGCGTCATCCTGGGCAGAAAGGTCTGGATTGTCGGTCGACCAGATATGTAAGGCGGCCACATGGTCATCCCCTTCCACCTTTTTTAAACACTATAGGTTGGACTTGGGGTTCTCCTCAGATCTCACATTCGGGTTAAGGGTGCTGCAGGCTGTGGTCCCTCCCTAAAATGGCTTACATCTCTGTAAATCTCTCGTGGTGCTGTCATGGGAGTCCGAATAAAGCATTAAGCTACTTACGGGTAGCGGCATTTTTCGGAGGCCCATGACAGCACCCTTAGTTCCCTCCCTTTTTCACATGGGGGTTGCACATCCTGGGTTTATAAATAACTAAATAATTTAAAGAAGAAAAGTTTTCTTCTCACGTGTGTTATCTCAATTGTTACTTTAATAAAGTCATTGTGTTTAAATTGTATGTAATATTGTATTTGCTTGTCATTAACTGCGGTAGTCCTCTCAGGCTCTGTAATCCAACTGATGCGTGGGAGAGGTGCCGCCCTTTTGTATCTGTGGGTTTCCTGTTCCTAAAGGGGCGGATCACCTCTCTCGTGGTGCTGTCATGGGCCTCCGAAAAATGCCGCTACCCGTAAGTAGCTTAATGCTTTCTCGCCTTTCAGGATACATTTGGGGCTTATCTACAGCATTACAGAATGCTGCAGATAAGTCCCTGATGCCGGTGGGCTTAGCTCAGATACGATTTTTGGGGTGACAGAGTCCCTTTAATAATGTGTCTTACTGCGTAAAAAAAAATTTCCATAGAAAATTAAGAATTTGGTAAAAGCAATTTGATGGTGTTACGCAGTGTTCAATGCTCATCTTTTGCCGCAGCCAGCCTGAGTGAACAGGCTATTACACAACCACTGATTGGTACATTTTTACCAAATAGTGGTCGTTTAATGCCATCAGTCTGTCCATGTGAGCAGACCCTTAGACTGCAAGGGAACTGATGTGCGTCCGTACAAATGCATGGCTCGGGAACTTAATACCTGCTTTCAGTGATTGACAGCAGCATTTAAGAAGTTAGTGCTGTCAAAGACCTATGCCAGCCATGTAATCTAGCCGGCATCTGCTTTGCGTGGAGCAGACTCCGCACCATGATATCATAGTATGTCCTAAAGCGTTAAGGAGGTTAAGACCTTTTGTGGAGTGTGGTGTGTGAAATAACTGAAAAAAAAAAAAAGTAATAAAAAGAGTAGGTATATACAAGAAAAAAAATCCTGTTTCTAGCTTGCTCGCTCACTCCTGTCAAAATGAAAGATGTCCAATAGCTAAAAAAAATTTCTTCGGAAAAGCAAACTTACTTTCAAATATTTTGTAGCGGTCCTTTATGGTTGTAAAAAAATAAATAAATAAACTAGACATGTATTTCCTATTTTTCTTTATATTTTCCCTTCGATATCCACAAAAGAAAAACAAATAAGGAATATAAAAATAACATAATTAAGCAAAGCTCCATGTATTGCATAAAAAGCAAACCTTTTAAAGCCGTTAAAAGCACATATACAAAAAGAAAATGTGTCTGGTCATTAACGGGAGCAAATGGCCCAGTCCTGAACTGATTAACAATGCTTCATCTCATAGTTAGTGTTGAGCGATACCTTCCGATAGCGATATATTGGATTGGATCGGCCGATATCCCAAAAATATCGGATATTACCGATACCCGATACCAATACAAGTCAATGGGACACAAATATCGGAATATACTAAGCCCTTTCTGTCCTTCTACATCCTGTTCCGGAGGGGGGAAGAGTGTGGGCGGTGCGTGGGCGGACACTGTGCGTGTCTGGGTGTGCGGGCGGGGTCTGTGCAGCCTGCCGGGGGGGGTCTGTGCGGGCCTGCCGTGGGCTCTGTGCGGGCCTGCCGTGGGCTCTGTGCGGGCCTGCCGTGGGCTCTGTGCGGGCCTGCCGTGGGCTCTGTGCGGGCCTGCCGTGGGCTCTGTGCGGGCCTGCCGTGGGCTCTGTGCGGGCCTGCCGTGGGCTCTGTGCGGGCCTGCCGTGGGCTCTGTGCGGGCCTGCCGTGGGCTCTGTGCGGGCCTGCCGTGGGCTCTGTGCGGGCCTGCCGTGGGCTCTGTGCGGGCCTGCCGTGGGCTCTGTGCGGGCCTGCCGTGGGCTCTGTGCGGGCCTGCCGTGGGCTCTGTGCGGGCCTGCCGTGGGCTCTGTGCGGGCCTGCCGTGGGCTCTGTGCGGGCCTGCCGTGGGCTCTGTGCGGGCCTGCCGTGGGCTCTGTGCGGGCCTGCCGTGGGCTCTGTGCGGGCCTGCCGTGGGCTCTGTGCGGGCCTGCCGTGGGCTCTGTGCGGGCCTGCCGTGGGCTCTGTGCGGGCCTGCCGGGGGCTCTGTGCGGCCTCTCAGGGGTCTGTGTGGGCTGCCGGGGGTCTTTGTGTCTGTGCAGGCATCGTCCGATGAGACTACAAGTCCCATCGGACGATGCCTTCTACAATGACAGTGATTGACACATTAGCCAATGATGGGACAGTAGTAGTCCCATCATCCGGCTAATGCGTTGAATGTAAAAAAAAAAAAAAAAAAATACTTAATACATGCTACATACATACTACATACATAGATTCTACATACATACATACATACATACATACATACATACATACATACATACATACATACATACATACATGCTACATACATACATGCTACATACATGCTACATACATGCTACATACCTACATGCTACATACCTACATGCTACATACCTACATGCTACATACCTACATGCTACATACCTACATGCTACATACCTACATGCTACATACCTACATGCTACATACCTACATGCTACATACCTACATACCTACATGCTGCATACCTACATGCTGCATACCTACATGCTGCATACCTACATGCTGCATACCTACATGCTGCATACCTACATGCTGCATACCTACATGCTGCATACCTACATGCTGCATACCTA
Organism: Ranitomeya variabilis; assembly: GCF_051348905.1. Taxonomy (NCBI): domain Eukaryota; kingdom Metazoa; phylum Chordata; class Amphibia; order Anura; family Dendrobatidae; genus Ranitomeya; species Ranitomeya variabilis. Next base: position 181,483,261 of record NC_135238.1, read on the forward strand.
CATGCTGCATACCTACATGCTGCATACCTACATGCTGCATACCTACATGCTGCATACCTACATGCTGCATACCTACATGCTAGCTGCATAGCTACATGCTAGCTGCTAGCTACATGCTAGCTGCTAGCTACATGCTAGCTGCTAGCTACATGCTAGCTGCTAGCTACATGCTAGCTGCTAGCTACATGCTAGCTGCTAGCTACATGCTAGCTGCTAGCTACATGCTAGCTGCTAGCTACATGCTAGCTGCTAGCTACATGCTAGCTGCTAGCTACATGCTAGCTGCTAGCTACATGCTAGCTGCTAGCTACATGCTAGCTGCTAGCTACATGCTAGCTGCTAGCTACATGCTAGCTGCTAGCTACATGCTAGCTGCTAGCTACATGCTAGCTGCTAGCTACATGCTAGCTGCTAGCTACATGCTAGCTGCTAGCTACATGCTAGCTGCTAGCTACATGCTAGCTGCTAGCTACATGCTAGCTGCTAGCTACATGCTAGCTGCTAGCTACATGCTAGCTGCTAGCTACATGCTAGCTGCTAGCTACATGCTAGCTGCTAGCTACATGCTAGCTGCTAGCTACATGCTAGCTGCTAGCTACATGCTAGCTGCTAGCTACATGCTAGCTGCTAGCTACATGCTAGCTGCTAGCTACATGCTAGCTGCTAGCTACATGCTAGCTGCTAGCTACATGCTAGCTGCTAGCTACATGCTAGCTGCTAGCTACATGCTAGCTGCTAGCTACATGCTAGCTGCTAGCTACATGCTAGCTGCTAGCTACATGCTAGCTGCTAGCTACATGCTAGCTGCTAGCTACATGCTAGCTGCTAGCTACATGCTAGCTGCTAGCTACATGCTAGCTGCTAGCTACATGCTAGCTGCTAGCTACATGCTAGCTGCTAGCTACATGCTAGCTGCTAGCTACATGCTAGCTGCTAGCTACATGCTAGCTGCTAGCTACATGCTAGCTGCTAGCTACATGCTAGCTGCTAGCTACATGCTAGCTGCTAGCTACATGCTAGCTGCTAGCTACATGCTAGCTGCTAGCTACATGCTAGCTGCTAGCTACATGCTAGCTGCTAGCTACTGCTAGCTGCTAGCTACATACTGTATATACTCGAGTATAAGCCGACCCGAGTATAAGCCTACCCCTCTAATTTTGCCACAAAAAAACTGGGAAAACTTATTGACTCGAGTATAAGCCTAGGGTAGGAAATGCAGCAGCTACCGGTGAATTTCAAAAATAATAATAGATGCTCCATACCGTTCATTATTGCCCCATAAGATGCTCCATATAAAGCTGTGCCACATGTAATGCTCCATACATTTCATTATGGCCCCATAGATGCTCCATATAAAACTGTGCCATATAGAATGCTCAATACATTTCATTATGGCCCCATAGATGCTCCATATAAAACTGTGCCATATAGAATGCTCCATACATTTCATTATTGCCCCATAAGATGCTCCATATAAAGCTGTGCCACATGTAATGCTCCATACATTTCATTATGGCCCCATAGATGCTCCATATAAAACTGTGCCATATAGAATGCTCAATACATTTCATTATGGCCCCATAGATGCTCCATATAAAACTGTGTCATATATAATGCTCCATACTGTTCATTATTGCCCCATAAGATGCTCCATATAAAGCTGTGCCATATATAATGCTCTGCACCGTTCATTATGGCCCCATAGATGCTCCATATAAAGCTGTGCAATATATAATGCTGCTGCTGCAATAACAAAAAAATGACATACTCACCTCTCTTGCTGCCTGCAGCTCCTCAGCTTCCCGTCTCGGCGTCTCTCCGCACTGACTGTTCAGGCAGAGGGCGGCGCGCAGATTAGTACGTCATCGCGCCCTCTGACCTGAACAGTCAGAGCAAGAGGACGGGAAGACGGAGCGGCGCCCGGAGGGTGCGACCGCACTCTAGAGGCTCCAGGAACACAAGACGGGAGCAAGGTATCCTTCCGCCACTGTATTCCTCTGCCGCTGTAAAAAAATAGTCCCTAGTCTCACTTTATGCCATTGCTGTGTGAGAAATTTTCCCACGCAGCAATTGCCATATAGTAAGACTTTGAACTATAGTAACCTCAGTGATGCACTGCAGGAGCCATTGTCTCCTGTCAGTGTGTCACTGAGGGTCCTGTAGAGCGGTGACATCACCCGATGTCACTGTTCTATAGGGGAGATCGTCGTGGGACACTCGTTAACAATTGGAGTACGGCGGACAGGTAGTATACGGTTTATTATTTTACGTTTTTTTGCAGGCGCTGAAGTATGGTAAGTATGGTTAATTTTTCCTAATGTGTGTGTGTTTTATTAACCCTTTACTAGTATTGTAATAATAATGGGTAGGCGTCTTATTGATGCCTCTCCGTTATTAACCCGGCTTAATGTCATATTACAATAGCAAGGTGACATTAACCCCTTATTACCCCATATCCCACCGCTACACGGGAGTGGGAAGAGAGGGGCTAAGTGCCGGAATCCGCCATTTCCGGGGCGGCTGCGGACTGGTATTTGTAGCTTTGCCGATATCCATGGCCCCTCTAGGCTATGAATATCAGCCCGCAGCTGTCTGCGTAGCCTTTACTGGCTATTAAAACAGGGGGACCTCCCCCCAAAAAATGATGTGGGGTCCCCCTATATTTTATAGCCAGAAAGGCTACGCAGACAGCTGCGGGCTGATATTCATAGCCTAGAGAGGGGCAATGGATTTTGCCCCCCCCCCCCCGGCTGCAAATACCATTCTGCAGCCGCCCCGGAGATGGCGGATCTGTAAGATGCGCCAATTCCGGCACTTAGCCCCTCTCTTCCCACTCCCGTGTAGCGATGGTGTAATAATTATAGGGGATAATTCAGGAGACTCTTTGCGTGGAACAAGACAACAGGGCACAGTTTTATAAGTGGTAAAGTTTATATTATCACTCGGTGATTCAAGCAGGTGCAGAGAGAAACTCAAGTCCACAACACTTGGTGCAAATAATAAACGCAGCTTAGCAGTCAATAGGAAACTTCAGAGGTAGATGCAAACAAACAAAGTCTATGAAGCACAGTTATACTTGAGGAAACTTGACAAGAATAGATCCTTGACTTAGGCCAGACACAGAGAGATATGCTATTAGGCAGTTCAAATCATATCTTAGCTCAACCAGGGAGGCCTGGTTAATAGTCTCAGGTTTTGCAGAGCAGGAACAGCTTACATGTCCAGCAAATGCAGATGGAAGTAACACGAGCAGCAGATGAAGGAGGATTACTGAACGCTAGCAAAAAGAAGAGAAGCCAGCACTGCTGAAGGTCAAAACGCAATATCCAAGGTGCACATGCACATAATAAATTCTGACTGTATTTCAAATATGAGATATTTAGCAAATAATTGATCAATTCTTTGAGCTACCCCGCCACTTCACGGCAATCTCATAATGGGGCAGTCCTAACGCTACATTTTTTATTACATTGTGCCATTACGGCCTCCTATGTATTGAGAGTGAGAAAAAAAAAGTGGACAAACCACATTAAATAACATTACATGACAAACTGTACCTGGAGCATTGACAGAATCACTCCCTTAGTGCCAGGAAGGCGAGCGCGGATAGAGGCCGATCAGGTCCGTGCGGACATATCAGATCTGGCCTCCACACTGCCAAACCAACACCAAAGTTAAAGGATGAAACTGGCTGAGGTACAGCTGCCTAATTAACTAGAGCCTGAGGCAGGGCAGGGCTGCTGTGTGTGTGTGCACAGCAGCCTATCAATCATAGTGAACCCAGACAGAATGGCGCATATGACCCAGCGTGCGCGGCAACAGTGGTGGTCAGCCACATACCAATACAAAAGCAAAAAGAAGAGAAGCCAGCACTGCTGAAGGTCAAAACGCAATATCCAAGGTGCACATGCACATAATAAATTCTGACTATTTCAAATATGAGATATTTAGCAAATAATTGATCAATTCTTTGAGCTACCCCGCCACTTCACGGCAATCTCATAATGGGGCAGTCCTAACGCTACGTTTTTTATTACATTGTGCCATTACGGCCTCCTATGTATTGAGAGTGAGAAAAAAAAGTGGACAAACCACATTAAATAACATTACATGACAAACTGTACCTGGAGCATTGACAGAATCACTCCCTTAGTGCCAGGAAGGCGAGCGCGGATAGAGGCCGATCAGGTCTGTGCGGACATATCAGATCTGGCCTCCACACTGCCAAACCAACACCAAAGTTAAAGGATGAAACTGGCTGAGGTACAGCTGCCTAATTAACTAGAGCTTAATTAGGCAGCTGTACCTCAGCCAGTTTCATCCTTTAACTTTGGTGTTGGTTTGGCAGTGTGGAGGCCAGATCTGACATGTCCGCACGGACCTGATCGGCCTCTATCCGCGCTCGCCTTCCTGGCACTAAGGGAGTGATTCTGTCAATGCTCCAGGTACAGTTTGTCATGTAATGTTATTTAATGTGGTTTGTCCAATTTTTTTTTTTCTCACTCTCAATACATAGGAGGCCGTAATGGCACAATGTAATAAAAAACGTAGCGTTAGGACTGCCCCATTATGAGATTGCCGTGAAGTGGCGGGGTAGCTCAAAGAATTGATCAATTATTTGCTAAATATCTCATATTTGAAATACAGTCAGAATTTATTATGTGCATGTGCACCTTGGATATTGCGTTTTGACCTTCAGCAGTGCTGGCTTCTCTTCTTTTTGCTTTTGTATTGGTATGTGGCTGACCACCACTGTTGCCGCGCACGCTGGGTCATATGCGCCATTCTGTCTGGGTTCACTATGATTGATAGGCTGCTGTGCACACACACACAGCAGCCCTGCCCTGCCTCAGGCTCTAGTTAATTAGGCAGCTGTACCTCAGCCAGTTTCATCCTTTAACTTTGGTGTTGGTTTGGCAGTGTGGAGGCCAGATCTGACATGTCCGCACGGACCTGATCGGCCTCTATCCGCGCTCGCCTTCCTGGCACTAAGGGAGTGATTCTGTCAATGCTCCAGGTACAGTTTGTCATGTAATGTTATTTAATGTGGTTTGTCCAATTTTTTTTTTTCTCACTCTCAATACATAGGAGGCCGTAATGGCACAATGTAATAAAAAACGTAGCGTTAGGACTGCCCCATTATGAGATTGCCGTGAAGTGGCGGGGTAGCTCAAAGAATTGATCAATTATTTGCTAAATATCTCATATTTGAAATACAGTCAGAATTTATTATGTGCATGTGCACCTTGGATATTGCGTTTTGACCTTCAGCAGTGCTGGCTTCTCTTCTTTTTGCTTTTGTATTGGTATGTGGCTGACCACCACTGTTGCCGCGCACGCTGGGTCATATGCGCCATTCTGTCTGGGTTCACTATGATTGATAGGCTGCTGTGCACACACACACAGCAGCCCTGCCCTGCCTCAGGCTCTAGTTAATTAGGCAGCTGTACCTCAGCCAGTTTCATCCTTTAACTTTGGTGTTGGTTTGGCAGTGTGGAGGCCAGATCTGACATGTCCGCACGGACCTGATCGGCCTCTATCCGCGCTCGCCTTCCTGGCACTAAGGGAGTGATTCTGTCAATGCTCCAGGTACAGTTTGTCATGTAATGTTATTTAATGTGGTTTGTCCAATTTTTTTTTTTCTCACTCTCAATACATAGGAGGCCGTAATGGCACAATGTAATAAAAAACGTAGCGTTAGGACTGCCCCATTATGAGATTGCCGTGAAGTGGCAGGGTAGCTCAAAGAATTGATCAATTATTTGCTAAATATCTCATATTTGAAATACAGTCAGAATTTATTATGTGCATGTGCACCTTGGATATTGCGTTTTGACCTTCAGCAGTGCTGGCTTCTCTTCTTTTTGCTTTTGATTACTGAACGCTGGTGTATGCAGCAGGAACTCAGAGCAGAGTGGCAGGATCTCCAACACAGGTTCACAGGAGCAGGTGCAAGGCCAGGGAGTAATCAGGAGCTGGATGCAAAGCAGAATAATCTAGCACAGACTGAAGGCTGGGGTGGAGTTTTATAGCAGGAAGACAAGTGCACATGAGACCAAAGACGCCATGTTGGAAAAGGGCAGTAATGCACAAAAGGTAAAAAATGTTCAGAGTCCTGACATTACTCCCTCCTTAGAATCGGCCTCAGGACGATCCTGGACCTGGTTTCTCAGGGAATCTCTGATGAAAACGAGAAATCTTCTGTTGGGCATTGATGTTTTCCACAGGTTCCCAAGAGTATTGCTCAGGGGGATATCCCTGCCATCTTATCAGATATTGGAGCCGATTCCTGCAAATCCTGGAATCAATAATTTCCTCCACCACGAATTGTTCTTGCCCATCAATCACCACAGGCTGCGGAGGTGGCACAACACGTCCCTGGAAGGTATTAGGAGATACAGGCTTTAGTAAAGATGCATGAAAAACTGGGTGTACCTTCATTGTCCTAGGTAGCTTCAGCCGGCAGGCCACAGAGCTCACAATAACGTTGATCTTGAAAGGGCCAATGAATTTCTGTCCAAGTTTTTGTGAAGGAACATTTAACTTCAGATTCTAAGTTGCTAACCACACGGAATCTCCTACCTTGAACATGGGTGCAGGTTTACGGAATCTATCAGCCGATCTCGTATAACGTTCTTGAGCCGTGGTCAGGGATTCCTTCAGAACCTCCAGATTTAGTCTCATTGCAGTCAGCCTTTCCTCCACTGCTGGAACCGGAGAATTAATTGGAGACCTAGGTAAAATACACGGATGATAACCCAGATTGGCAAAGAAAGGTGTAAATTTAGTGGAGGCGCTCTGATAATTATTATATGAAAATTCGGCTAACGGCAACAACTCCAACCAATCATCCTGGAGATGGCTGACATAGCATCTTAGATATTGTTCTGGTTTGTACCCTCAGTCTGACCATTTGTCTGGGGATGGTAAGCAGAAGAGAGACAGACATTAATATTGAGTGCAGAGCAAAACCCCTTCCAGAATCTTGAAGTGAACTGTACTCCACGGTCAGAGATGATCTCATCCGGCACCCCATGCAACCGAAAGACATTCTGTATAACCAAGTTCACTGTATCTTTAGCAGAGGGGAGGCCGGTGCACGGAACAAAATTAGCAGCTTTAGTCAGGCGATCAACTACCACGATTGGATTCATGCCCCCCGATGTACGCAGCTCCACAATATAGTCAATTGATATAGACCCCAAGGGCGGGATGGAACAGGTAATGGTTGTAGAAGACCCGTAGGTGCCACATGAGGAGTCTTGTAACGGGCACATACCTCGCAAGAGAGAACATAGTCCTTGGTATCCTTCAGGCAAGTTGGCCACCAGAAGAGTCGGCTCAGGAACTCTTGTGTCTTCTGTACCCCCCTGTGACCAGCCAATTTGGAGTCATGTACCAACTTGAGGATCTGCAGACGGACGACCTCCGGGACGTAGATACGTCGATCTCTGAACCACATGCCACCCTTAAAGACAAGATTAATATCCACAGGTGGGTTGGCCAGAAATACATCACCTTCATAGGCCTCCCTGCACTCCTTCCACAAGTCCTGATCGTGGATAACTCCGATGAAATTGGCATCAGATAGAATGGTCTTGGACGGGGCTCCAGGTACGGAATCCGCAGCATGGATTCGGGATAAAGCATCAGCCTTCCCATTACGAGAACCTGGACGGTACGAGATAACAAAGTTAAATTGATTTAAGAATAAGTTCCAACGAGCCTGACGAGGAGAAAGACATCTAGGGGATCTAAGGAACTCTAGATTGCGATGGTCAGTTAGCACTATGATCTGTTGTGCAGCTCCTTGCAGATGATGCCTCCATTCTTTGAAAGCCGCAATAATAGCCAGCAATTCCTTGTCTCCCAGGTCGTAATTCTTCTCTGCTGAGGTTAGTCTACGGGAAAAGAAAGCACAAGGATGTAGCAGACCCTTCTCTCCAGTTCTTTGGGAGAGAATAACCCCCAAAGCATTATCAGAAGCGTCCACCTCCACAATGAAAGGATGTGTTGGATCTGGGTGTATCAACAGCGGTGCTGATGTGAAACAGATCTTCAGCCAATCAAAAGCTTCTTGAGCCTGTGATGACCACTTAAAGGGCTTTTCCTTCTTTGTCAAGGAAGTAATGGGACTTACAATATCAGAAATATTTCGAATGAAGGGTCTGTAGAAATTTGCAAAACCAATAAAACGTTGGACCTCCTTAACGTTCTTGGGTGCCGGCCAGTCAAGGATAGCCTGAATCTTACCAGATTCCATGTTCAGCCCCTTGGGAGAGATGATATAACCCAAGAACTGTATCTCAGAACGATGGAACTCTCATTTCTCCGGCTTGATATACAGTTTGTTCTCTTTCAGACGTCTTAAAACAGTTTTGACATGTTCTTCATGTTCCTGTAGAGAGTCAGAAAAGATTAGTATATCGTCCAAATAGATCACCACAAACTGGTCCAACAAATCTCTGAAGATGTCATTAACAAGGTGTTGAAATGCTGCAGGGGCGTTACAAAGCCCGAAGGGCATCACAAGAGATTCAAAGTGTCCATACCGGCATCTGAATGCTGTCTTCCACTCATCCCGTGGACGAATACGCACCAAATTATAAGCCCCACGCAGATCCACCTTAGAGAACACCTTAGCGTGGAGGACTCTTTCCAGTAATTCGGGAATCAGAGGCAAAGGGTAACTGTTTCGTACGGTTACCTTATTGAGTTCCCGATAGTCAACACAGGGTCTTAGGTTCCCATCCTTCTTCTTTACAAAAAAATGGGTGCCCCTGTTGGTGAGGAAGAAGGACGTATGAAGCCTTTGGCCAGATTTTCATCAATATACTCCTTTAAGGCTTGAAGCTCAGGTGCCGCCAAAGGGTATACGTGACCAAAAGGAATATCTGCCCCAGGAAGCAACTCAATGGAACAGTCATAATGCCTGTGTGGAGTAAGTTGATCTGCATTCTTCTTGTCACAGAGGTCAGAGAACTCTTCATATGCTGGAGGTAAAGATGATACCTGTACATGTGGTTCCGTAGCCGTGGACTCAGGGACAGCTTCTGTTAACGCTGAGTTGCTCCTTGTTGGAAAGATAATTTCCTTTGTCTCCCAGTTGATAATTGGGTTCTGAGAATGCAACCAAGGAATGCCTAAAATCACCGGAAAATGAGGAGAAGTAATTAGCAAGAAAGAAAGTTGCTCCTGATGATTAGGCTCCAACAAAATTTCAAGGGGTACGGTCTCCTGTTCCACAGGCCCAGAGATTAAAGGTGACCCATCCACTGTTTCCATGGTGATTGGAGAGGCTCTTTGCTGAATTTTAATACCATGTTCCTTGGCAAATGCGATATCCATGAAATTGCCACCTGCACCAGAGTCAATCATAGCTGAACTGGAAATCCACTTTCCTGAACACAGGATTTTAATAGGGAGAGAACAGTGAGAGTTCTTTTCCTTCAGCTCCTTGGGGGGTGAAGTCATAGAAAGTGAATGGAATACAGCGTTTAAAGGCAGGCTACATTCAGAGATGTCAGATTCATCATCACAGTTGTCATACTCCCCTATTGCTGCTAGCACCTTGTTAGGCCGTCTAGGACACTTAGGGCAATTGATCAAGAAGTGGTCAGACTGGCCGCAGTAGAAACATAGACTTTTTACGAAGGCGATGCTCCCGGCGCTCATTGATCTCACGTCTCTGAACGGAATCAATTTGCATGGGCACCTCCTCCACTTCCCGAGATGTTTTACCTGCAGGCTCTTTGGAAGGAAGGGAAAAGTTAGAAATATGGTTATATGCAGCAAATTTCTCCTGCCTACGCTCAGTAAGGCGAATGTCTATGCGCACACAATGCTGTATAAATGTCTCTAGTTCTTGTGGTGACTGAGCGAGCTAGTTCATCTTTTATAATACTAGACAGACCCCTTTTAAAAATAGGCAATTGTGCATAACTGTCCCAATTGGTATCTACCGCCAATCTCCTGAATTCAGTGGCATACTCAATAACAGAACGTTTAGCTTGGGGTAAAGACAACAAAGCAGATTCAGCGGATGCACGGCGATTAGGGTCATCAAACATTAATGCCATCGCGGCCAAGAAAGCATCCAAGTCATTTAACCGTGGATCACGAGACTCAATCATCGGATTCGCCCAGGCGAGCACTCGTGAGGTCAGTAGCATTATTACACACAACACTTTGGATCTATCAGTAGGAAAACGGTCAGCATGCACTTCAAAATATAGCATACATTGATTCACAAAGCCACGAAATTTGTCGCGATCACCATTAAATCTGAATGAGGGCAACTTAGGTGGGCTAGCTGGTGGCGGTTGCCCAGAGGGTAAAGTCACTTGTGCAGCTATTTGTGTGCTTATGTCCTGAAAAGCCCGTCCATACTGGGACTCTATGCCAGCAAGTTTGTTTTCCTGGGCTGCCATGCGATTGCTTAAGTCCTGCAAAGTTTGTCCAACCACTTGTTGATTGTGTTCAAAGCTTCCAAACTTCTTTTGCAGACCTTCCACATCTTTCTGCAGTGATCTAATTATGGAAAACACCTGCTCTAATCTGCTCTCTGCAGTCATTGTTCCAGCAGTCTCCTTTTTTTTTTATGGCTAGATTATCCTGTAATAATTATAGGGGACAATTCAGGAGACTCTTTGCATGGAACAAGACAACAGGACACCGTTTTATAAGTGGTAAAGTTTATATTATCACACGGTGATTCAAGCAGGTGCAGAGTCCAAACTCAAGTCCACAACACTTGGTGCAAATAATAAACGCAGCTTAGCAGTCAGTAGGAAACTTCAGAGGTAGATGCAAACAAACAGAATGTCTATGAAGCACAGATATACTTGAGGAAACTTGACACGAATAGATCCTTGACTTAGTCCAGACACAGATAGATATGCTATTAGGCAGTTCAAATCATATCTTAGCTCAACCAGGGAGGCCTGGTTAATAGTCTCAGGTTATTGCAAAGCAGCAACAGCTTACATGTCCAGCAAATGCAGATGAAGTAACACGAGCAGCAGATGAAGGAGGATTACTGAACACTGGTGTATGCAGCAGGAACTCAGAGCAGAGTGGCAGGATCTCCAACACAGGTTCACAGGTGCAGGTGCAAGGCCAGGGAGTAATCAGGAGCTGGATGCAAAGCAGAATAATCTAGCACAGACTGAAGGCTGGAGTGGAGTTTTATAGCAGGAAGACAAGTGCACATGAGACTAAAGACGCCATGTTGGAAAAGGGCAGTAATGCACAAAAGGTAAAAAATGTTCAGAGTCCTGACAGGTGGGATATGGGGTAATAAGGGGTTAATGTCACTTTGCTGTTGTAAGGTGACATTAAGCCGGGTTAATAACGGAGATGCATCAATAAGACGCCTATCCATTATTAATCCAATACTAGTAAAGGGTTAATAAAACACACACATTAGGAAAAATTAACCATACTTACCATACTTCAGCGCCTGCAAAAAACGTAAAATAATAAACCGTATACTACCTGTCCGCCGTAGTCCAATTAATAACGAGTGTCCCACGACGATCTCCCCTATAGAACAGTGACATCGGGTGATGTCACTGCTCTATAGGACCCTCAGTGACACACTGACAGGAGACAATGGCTCCTGCAGTGCATCAATGAGGTTACCTGAGTTCAAAGTCTCACTTTATGGCAATTGCTGCGTTGGAAAATTTCTCACACAGCAATGGCATAAAGTGAGACAAGGGACTATTTTCTTTTTACGGCGGCGGAGGAATACAGTGGCGGAAGGATACCTTCCTCCCGTCATTGTGTTCCTGGAGCCCCTGGAGAGCGGTTGCATCAGCTGATGCTGCCGTTCTCAACGGGAGATTGTCGTGGGACACTCGTGGATTTCTGCGGACAGGGAGTATATTGGGTTTGTTGTTTTAATCTTTTTTACAGATACACTGGCTTCGGGGAACAAAGTGACAAGTAATGGTAAGTATGTACTCTGTTTAATGTACTGTATGTCTGTATGTATAATAAATACACACTACTACTTTAATACGGAGTAGAAAGACGAAACAGCAAATTAAAATTTTAGTAAGTTTATTGGAAAATAATTAAAAACATGTAAAATACCAAAAAATAAGCTATAAGAACCACACATGACAGAGCAAACAAACAGGGACTTCTGAAAAAATCAATATACATATACCAAGTGTGTATTTATTTATAGTATTTGACGTTTTGCAAAAAAAAATTTTTTCTAAGACTGTGTTTAATATGTCTGTATGTATGTATTGTATGTAGTATGTATGTAGTATATATGTAGTATGTATGTATTGTATGTTGTATGTATGTAGTATGTATTGTATGTAATGTCTGTATGTATGTAATGTATGTTGTATGTATGTAGAATGTATGTTGTATGTATGTAGAATGTATGTTGTATGTACAGGTCCTTCTCAAAAAATTAGCATATAGTGTTAAATTTCATTATTTACCATAATGTAATGATTACAATTAAACTTTCATATATTATAGATTCATTATCCACCAACTGAAATTTGTCAGGTCTTTTATTGTTTTAATACTGATGATTTTGGCATACAACTCCTGATAACCCAAAAAACCTGTCTCAATAAATTAGCATATCAAGAAAAGGTTCTCTAAATGACCTATTACCCTAATATTCTGAATCAACTAATTAACTCTAAACACATGCAAAAGATACCTGAGGCTTTTAAAAACTCCCTGCCTGGTTCATTACTCAAAACCCCCATCATGGGTAAGACTAGCGACCTGACAGATGTCAAGAAGGCCATCATTGACACCCTCAAGCAAGAGGGTAAGACCCAGAAAGAAATTTCTCAACAAATAGGCTGTTCCCAGAGTGCTGTATCAAGGCACCTCAATGGTAAGTCTGTTGGAAGGAAACAATGTGGCAGAAAACGCTGTACAACGAGAAGAGGTGACCGGACCCTGAGGAAGATTGTGGAGAAGGACCGATTCCAGACCTTGGGGAACCTGAGGAAGCAGTGGACTGAGTCTGGTGTGGAAACATCCAGAGCCACCGTGCACAGGCGTGTGCAGGAAATGGGCTACAGGTGCCGCATTCCCCAGGTAAAGCCACTTTTGAACCATAAACAGCGGCAGAAGCGCCTGACCTGGGCTACAGAGAAGCAGCACTGGACTGTTGCTAAGTGGTCCCAAGTACTTTTTTCTGATGAAAGCAAATTTTGCATGTCATTCGGAAATCAAGGTGCCAGAGTCTGGAGGAAGACTGGGGAGAAGGAAATGCCAAAATGCCTGAAGTCCAGTGTCAAGTACCCACAGTCAGTGATGGTGTGGGGTGCCATGTCAGCTGCTGGTGTTGGTCCACTGTGTTTCATCAAGGGCAGGGTCAATGCAGCTAGCTATCAGGAGATTTTGGAGCACTTCATGCTTCCATCGGCTGAAATGCTTTATGGAGATGAAGATTTCATTTTTCAGCACGACCTGGCACCTGCTCACAGTGCCAAAACCACTGGTAAATGGTTTACTGACCATGGTATTACTGTGCTCAATTGGCCTGCCAACTCTCCTGACCTGAACCCCATAGAGAATCTGTGGGATATTGTGAGGAGAAAGTTGAGAGACGCAAGACCCAACACTCTGGATGAGCTTAAGGCCGCTATTGAAGCATCCTGGGCCTCCATAACATCTCAGCAGTGTCACAGGCTGATTGCCTCCATGCCACGCCGCATTGAAGCAGTCATTTCTGCCAAAGGATTCCCGACCAAGTATTGAGTGCGTAACTGAACATTATTATTTGATGGGTTTTTTGTTTGGTATTAAAAAACACTTTTATTTGATTGGTCGGGTGATTTTATTAGTGAAAACACAATGTTATGTATCTCCTGTAAGGGGGCTCGGTTAGCTCTAAAATGGGAGTGATCGGATGTATTCCATTGGTTAGTGGGTTGGGCATGAGCAAGTCCATGGGCGGATCCATGAGGTCATCAGGGTGGGTTGGTCCGTGAGGTCATCAGGGTGGGCGTCGCTGTGGGTGGATCCATGAGGTCATCAGGGTGGGCGTCATCTTGGATACCAGAGCACACGGCATGCAGATACAGGAAATGGCGGCCATCTTTAGTGTCTTCATTGTTCATCTTGTATACCAGAGCACACGGCTCTGCTACAGGAGATGGCGGCCATCTTCAGTGTCTCACTTTGTCTGAGGAAAACTTATGTAAGGTTAAACAATACATGTTATAGGTTGCTTCTCTCAATTACCTTATGTGTTGAGGTTAATTAAGTATTTGATCTTATGGCTCTCCTCAACAGTCCCCCCTAAATACTTTATTAACCTTTTCTTTTATCTTGATCCCACCGTGGTTCCCTAACCCACCGATGTTAAGTGTTATTATGACATCAGAATCTTCATGACAATATGGATGCTACTGACACCAGATAATGTGTGACTAATTATGGGTATAGTGCGGAGGTATATCGGAGCGTGTTACCAGTGTCCTCGGGACTTCCCAACCTGCTGGATCTATTTCTCTCCAATCTCCCATCTCCATGGTTACTTAGAGTAAAATACACATGTGACTAACCCTGATGTAACACATCCTAGATCTGACCGTCTTGCCCGGGGGGGGGGGGGGGAATTGGAGTTTTCACCAGTTTGAGACAAGTTTTCCCTTGTGGAAAACCTCCCTTTGTAGCTGGACTTTGACAAGCAGGTCAGATCCTACTCTGTCCCTACCTGTCTAACAAATTTACAATGTGAGAGATGGATCCAGGAGGCGCTCAGCAATCCTGACCGAAGTAGGAGTAGTCAGGAGCACTTGGTAGGGACCCTTAAATCTCGACTCCAGGAATGTCTTTTCTGATGAACTTCTTTACCAGCATGTAGTCACCAGGTTAGAAAGTATGGGTACCTTCACTGGAATCTGGACCTGGAATGGATGATAAAACTTGTACATGTGTTACTGACAGTTCTTTAGTAAGGACAATGACATAATTTACAAGGGTATCACTTCCTAAGGCTAGCTGTTGTGAAAAATATTGACCCAACCTTGGAGGCCCCCCAAAAAGAAACTCGTATGGTGTGAGTTTAGTGGGACCCCTTGGAGTGTTTCTGACTGAGTATAAGGCAACGTGCAAAATGTCTGTCCAAGTCTGACCTCCTGACTGGCTTTCAGTATTTTATTTTTCAAGGTGCCATTCAATCTTTCTACTTCCCCACTGCTCTGAGGGTGATATGGAGTATGTAAACCCAAATCAGCTCCCACCAATGTCCATAGTTCCTTCGTCAGTGCTGCAGTGAACGCAGGTCCTTGGTCACTCTCAATTACCTCTGGGACCCCATATCTGCAGACTACTTCAGTCATCAGTCTCTTAACAGTCACTCTGGCAGTCATGTTTGTTACTGGATAGGCTTCGGGCCATCCTGAGAACATGTCAGTCACTACCAGTACATACTCGTACTTCCCTACTTTTGGCATTCGAATGTGGTCAATCTGAATTCTCTGGAAGGGATAAAGTGGTTTAGCCAAATGTTTCTGAGTAACTTTCTGAGGCGGTGCTGGATTGCATGCTGCACACACAAGGCAGGGCTTGCAATATTTTTGGGTAACAGTAGAGATTTCAGGTGCCATATAAGTCTTCCAAATTAGGTCATTCATCTGATTCTTGCCTCTGTGGGTGATACCGTGTGCCCATTCTGTCACTGAGGGGTGCAGATTACGGGGTAAACAGACCTTTTTTGTTCACCCTCCAGACTCCATCTTCATCCTTTTTAGCTCCTCCTTCTTGCCATGACTTCTTTTCATCATCTGATGTCTTGTCTTGATGTAGATGGATAATCCTCATAAGAGAGGCTTTAGTCCCTTCTTCAGTGTCTTGTGACACGTACACCGCTGCTTT
The DNA here is from genome assembly GCF_051348905.1 of Ranitomeya variabilis. Lineage (NCBI taxonomy): Eukaryota > Metazoa > Chordata > Amphibia > Anura > Dendrobatidae > Ranitomeya > Ranitomeya variabilis. The sequence continues at coordinate 181,499,134 of NC_135238.1, forward strand.
CTCTTTCCTAAATGGATCCACAGCATAGGTTTTTGCTGTTTTGTCAGCAAAGAAGTTCCCCCTTGCTTCTGGAGAATCCAGTCTCCGGTGAGCTTTGATCTCGATCACTGCAACCTCTGAAGGTAGATTCAGAGCGACCACAAGTTCTTGCATGGTAGCAGCATGTTTTACAGGAGTTCCACTGGACGTTGGGTATCCTCTGGCTGCCCAGATACTGCCGAAGTCATGAGCCACTCCAAAAGCGTATCTTGAATCCGTGTAGATGTTGACCACCTTCTCCGTCGCTTCCTGACAAGCCAACGTCAAAGCTTTAAGTTCCGCTTCTTGTGCAGACATGTGCGGTGGTAGCGATCCAGCTGAGATGACCTGGTCATGTGTAACCACGGCATACCCCGTATGGAATCTTCCTGTTTCATCTGCAAATCTGGAACCATCAGTGAAGAACGTCAGGTCAGCATGTGGGAGTGGGTCTTCAGACACATTTTTCTTGGAGGCTGCTTCTTCCTGCATTTGTTCGAGACAGTCATGATCCTCTGAGTGTGTAGAGGCATCTTCTCCGAGAGCATCAGTATCATCATCCACATCCCCCCTGGAAAGAGGAAGCAGCGTGGACGGGTTGAGGATGGTGCAGTGGACAAGAGTGACATTATCCGGAATCAAGAGGGAACATTGGAGTCTCATATGACGCTGTAGCGACAGGTGTTTAGGTTGAGTCTGGCCTAGAATAGCTTTTATGTCGTGTGGAGCCATTAAGAGAACCAGATGTCCTAAGATGATATCAGACGTTTTGTCCAGAAGCATATGTGCAGCATGAACAGCTCTGAGGCAAGTCGGGGAAGCTTGAGACACAGAGTCCAGGCGGGCAGAGTAGTAGCCGATTGGTCTTGTTCTTCCCCCATGTTTTTGTGCTAGGACTCCGGAAGCATGTCCTGCTACTTCACTGACAAACAAGTAAAAAGGTAGTTGATAATTTGGGATTCCAAGAGCTGGTGCAGACTGTATGGCCTGTTTAAGAGCGTAGAAAGCTTCCACGGATTTAGTACATAGTGGAAACGCTGACGTCTTGAGGTCATCGTACAATGGCTGCATCAGCTTTGAGGCATCTGGAAACCTTTGGCAACAATAATAATTGATAGGTCAGCCAACTCATCCGAGGCCCTTGTCTTAGGTTCTTGGCAGAACTCAACACCAGAGTCCCATGTCTCATCATGCTCCTGTAGAAAGGCATCGGCTGTTTTTCTGGATCTAGAACTTGGTTCAACAGAGTAGCAGCTTGCTGGGGTGTAAACTTGACATAGATGGTGGGCTCCTCAGACATGAGCATTGGCACTGTTGGCGGTGGCACCTGAAGCGGGAGTAGAGATGGCACCGGGAGTGCAGATGTAGTCCCTTGTGTATGAGGAGCCGGAGGAGGTAACAGTCCTGGAATGAGGGGCTCTATTTGGGCAGCTCCAGTATCATGGTGTGGGCTCCAGGTGACGCAGGCAGTCTTAAAAGCTTTAACAGTCCTGTCCTCATTAATGCGAGTTGTTGAGCACTGACGTCTGGATGAATAGGGTCATAAGTAGGGGTCACAGTGTGTATGATCATTCTACATGGAAGATTGCCAGCTTTAGTCACCGCTATGTCCCCAACAGCTATCTGACCACCTTCTCAACAATGATTTGACTGTCAGCTTGAATAGTCGCCCCTCCTGCTTCCACTACAGCTCTAGCTACACCTCCATTGTGCTCTAACCGAGAATTGGCAGCATTAACAATAGCGTCTGTCTCCATTGTTATGTCACCCTTTCCCACCACTAACAAGGGTCCCTCAGGAAGTTCTTTTTCAAAAATAGGTTGCCAACATTCCCTTCCCTTTGTGCTTCCTGTGCTATTGGTATCCCCCTCCCACATTGAGCCCCCCCTTGATACAGTCGCCACCGTCCCATACAGGTGTGCGCTTGGCTGCGAGACAGCCTGTGAGGTACTGGGCATAGGGTTATGTAGGCTGCGTGAGAGTGCTGTTGTGGAAGCATTGGGAGGAGAGGCCGCTGCTTGGAGCATCTCATGTGGGTGTGCAGCTAAATTGGCAGTGGAAGTGACAGTAGAAAGGGTAGGTGCTGGGGACGATCCAGGTGGGAGGACTGCTGGATTCACAACAGGAGTGATAGGGGAAAGGGTTGGTGCCCCATTGGAAACCACTGAGATAGGAAACATGGGTAAAGCCTTTTTATTTCCCGAAGGAATATAGTATTGGCCATCAGTGGTCATTACTGGGTAACAAGGATTTGGTGATGTGGCGTGTAGCCTTAATCTGAGATGTTCACCACCAGGAGCAGCACATTCGCCATCCACAACATGGCTGCCGTCAGAATTACATTTGCCATCCACGAAATGGCCGCCGTCAGAATTATATTTACCACCAACAAAATGGCCGCCGTCAGAATTATATTTACCACCAACAAAATGGCCGCCGTCAGAATTATATTTACCACCAACAAAATGGCCGCCGTCAGAATTATATTTACCACCAACAAAATGGCCGCCGTCAGAATTATATTTACCACCAACAAAATGGCCGCCGTCAGAATTATATTTAGCACATGGCTCTGGGCCACCATTTTGGCTGCTATTACATTTAACACATTTGCCATTAACAAAATGGCCGCCATTACATTTAGCACATGGCTCTGGGCCACCATTATACGGTGGTGGCCGCTCACAGGATATATTTTTGTAATACACCACTCAAAACTCTATTCTTTCTATTCCTTTTCTCCTCTACCCAATTTTCTCTATACAGACTTTCAGAGACTCTTTCTCCTGCCCTAGCAATAGACCACAATCCATTATCTTCTAGGATACCTTTTCTTTCTTTTTTTTTTTTTTTTTTTTCTAAGACAATCTTCCACTCCAGGGGCTGTAACCATCCCCCCTTCTGGCATTCCACACAATTTCCACTAGTGTGCATGAGTCTAACTTGCCATCTGAATTTGGCTTGGTGCCAATACGGCAGAACTGCATTACTTTCTCCATCTTTCTATAGATATACAGTATATATATATATCTATCGATCAAGATAACAAACACCAAACAAACAATAAGACGGGGGAGATGACTCAAACCTGAGATTCTAAAGGGAACTGAGTCTGCAGTACTCAGTTCCTATTGCTTCTTGTCACGTGGTCCCTGTCTGACTTCCGTGCTCCATACTTTACAAACCAATTATTCCCTACTTTGTCAAATTGCTCCCTAACTTACCGGTCCCCGTGCAGAGTCAATTACTCGATGTCACGGGGCAAAAAAAGAAAAACTATAAATTTAATTGGCTCAAACTGAGCCAATTTGCTCCAAGTTTCAATGAGCCGCTACACAATTTATTATGCCTGAACTGAGCCAATTTGCTCCAAGATTTACCGGGCCCCCCTAGGCCGAGTCAATTACTCCAGGTCCTAGTCTCTCTTGTACAGAACTGAAAATCTTATCACAGGCGACAACCGTATACCACAGACAAAAATTATTTTTTTTCTACTTGCTTGCTTTCCTTCTCTAAAAACAAACTTGTTTTTCCCGTCCTACCACATGCTTTTCTTTCTGTAAACACTTGCTTCTTCTTTCCTAGAAACCTGCTATTCCTGTTCCAAACACAATGCTTTTCCTAACTACCAGTCATCTCCTTCTGTAAAAACCTGTTTTTCCTGTTTCATCACTTGCCTATCCCTCTGTAAGTGAAAAAAAAACCTTGCTTCTCTTAACTACTAGTCATCTCCCCTCTTCACAACATGTAACAGGCAGCAGGCAACTAAAAACATGTGACGGTTCTTGCAATTAAATGACCAGCAGCGGAGAGACCCTTCTGCCGTCTTACAGATACCAAGAAAACCGGACACGGTCAGGCAATCTGCACAGGATACCCCGAAGGACACAGGTAAAGACTACAGATTATAAAAATCAGCAGACTTACCGTGTTCTGTTAAGGAGGTGATCAGTCTCCAGGTTCGGGGTACTCAGTGCATCCAGCCGTTCCACTCGCCGGTCCTCACGGTTCAGGGCTCTTCCTCTGCTGGCCCCACGTTGGGCGGCCAAATATTAGGGTTGAACAATTAATATAATGTTCAATTCTCTAGTTGCCTACTCCTGGCCTAATGGATATTGATCATGTGCACTAAAGAAATACACCAGACACAGTCAGCTGTAACTCTCCTTGATCAATGTGTGGCTCAGCTCCAAGAAGGGATTTTATTAGTGAAAACACAATGTTGTATATCTCCTGTAAGGGGGCTCGGTTAGCTGTAAAATGGGAGTGATCGGATGTATTCCATTGGTTAGTGGGTTGGGCATGAGCAAGTCCATGGGCGGATCCATGAGGTCATCAGGGTGGGTTGGTCCGTGAGGTCATCAGGGTGGGCGTCGCTGTGGGTGGATCCATGAGGTCATCAGGGTGGGCGTCATCTTGGATACCAGAGCACACGGCATGCAGATACAGGAAATGGCGGCCATCTTTAGTGTCTTCATTGTTTATCTTGTATACCAGAGCACACGGCTCTGCTACAGGAGATGGCGGCCATCTTCAGTGTCTCACTTTGTCTGAGGAAAACTTATGTAAGGTTAAACAATACATGTTATAGGTTGCTTCTCTCAATTACCTTATGTGTTGAGGTTAATTAAGTATTTGATCTTATGGCTCTCCTCAACATTATTATCTTCATTTAATTTGTCTTAAATGAAAAAACACAAAAGAGAATGAAGCAAAAGGCAAAACATTGATCATTTCACACAAAACTCCAAAAATGGGCCAGACAAAAGTATTGGCACCCTCAGCCTAATACTTGGTTGCACAACCTTTAGCCAAAATAACTGCGACCAACCGCTTCCGGTAACCATCAATGAGTTTCTTACAATGCTCTGCTGGAATTTTAGACCATTCTTCTTTGGCAAACTGCTCCAGGTCCCTGATATTTGAAGGGTGCCTTCTCCAAACTGCCATTTTCAGATCTCTCCACAGGTGTTCTATGGGAGTCAGGTCTGGACTCATTGCTGGCCACCTTAGAAGTCTCCAGTGCTTTCTCTTAAACCATTTTCTAGTGCTTTTTGGTGTGTTTTGGGTCATTGTCCTGCTGGAAGACCCATGACCTCTGAGGGAGACACAGCTTTCTCACACTGGGCCCTACATTATGCTGCAAAATTTGTTGGTAGTCTTCAGACTTCATAATGCCATGCACACGGTCAAGCAGTCCAGTGCCAGAGGCAGCAAAGCAACCCCAAAACATCAGGGAACCTCCGCCATGTTTAACTGTAGGGACCGTGTTCTTTTCTTTGAATGCCTCTTTTTTCTCCTGTAAACTCTATGTTGATGCCTTTGCCCAAAAAGCTCTACTTTTGTCTCATCTGACCAGAGAACATTCTTCCAAAACATTTTAGGCTTTTTCAGGTAAGTTTTGGCAAACTCCAGCCTGGCTTTTTTATGTCTCGGGTAAGAAGTGGGGTCTTCCTGGGTCTCCTACCATACAGTCCCTTTTCATTCAGACACCGACGGATAGTACGGGTTGACACTGTTGTACCCTCGGACTGCAGGGCAGCTTGAACTTGTTTGGATGTTAGTCGAGGTTCTTTATCCAACATCCGCACAAACTTGCATTGAAATCTCTTGTCAATTGTTCTTTTCCATCCACATCTAGGGAGGTTAGCCACAGTGCCATGGGCTTTAAACTTCTTGATGACACTGCGCACGGTAGACACAGGAACATTCAGGTCTTTGGAGATGGTCTGGTACCCTTGAGATTGCTAATGCTTCCTCGCAATTTGGTTTCTCAAGTCCTCAGACAGTTCTTTGGTCTACTTTCTTTTCTCCATGCTCAATGTGGTACACACAAGGACACAGGACAGAGGTTGAGTCAGCTTTAATCCTTGTCAACTGGCTGCAAGTGTGATTTAGTTATTGCCAACACCTGTTAGGTGCCACAGGTAAGTTACAGGTGCTGTTAATTACACAAATTAGAGAAGCATCACATGATTTTTCGAACAGTGCCAATACTTTTGTCCACCCCCATTTTTATGTTTGGTGTGGAATTATATCCAATTTGGCTTTAGGACCATTCTTTTTGTGTTTTTCATTTAAGACAAATTAAATGAAGATAATAACAAAGAATTTGTGTTTGCAGTCATTTTCAGGAAGAGAAACTGAGTATTATCTGACAGAATTGCAGGGGTGTCAATACTTTTGGTCACAACTGTATGTATGTAGCATGTATGTAGCATGTATGTAGCATGTATGTAGCATGTATGTAGCATGTATGTAGCTCAACACATAAGCCGGATGATGGGACTACTACTGTACCATCATTGGCTAATGTGTCAATCACTGCCATTGTAGCAGGCATCGTCCGATGGGACTTGTAGTCTCATCGGACGATGCCTGCACAGACACAGACCCCCCCCCCCCCCGGCAGGGCGCACAGACCCCCCAGGCAGGGCGCACAGACCCCCCCCCCCCCCCCCGGCAGGCCGCACAGACCCCCCAGGCAGTCCGCACAAACCCTCCGGCAGGCCGCACAGAACCTCCGGCAGGTCGCACAGACCCCCAAGAGGCCGCATAGACCCCCGGCAGGCCCACACAGACCGCCGGCAGGCACGCACAGACCCCGCTCGCACAAAGACACGCATTCTCCGCCCACGCACCGCCCACACTGCATTATAGTGCATAATTGCACTATAGGAACTTCTGATTCCGGTATCGGAATTCGGTATCGGAATTCCGATACAGCGAATATCGGCCGATACTGCAAATATCGGGTATCGGAATGCTCAACACTACTCATAGTACATAATATAATCCTTAAGCTACTTTTTATTTTTTTTTTATAAACCCCTTAAGATATCATCTATTGGGGACAAAATAAAACATACAATAGAAGTGACAACACAGAAAATTATCTTATGAAAACAAATTTTGTTATTAATTCATACAAAAACAGTAATATTTTTAAAATTCAGAAAATAGGTACTGGAAAAACCGAGGTTAATCTAGATACTATCCATCCCCTAATTTAAATAGCATCTATACAGATATGTCAATTTTCATCACTAATCCATCTGAAATCCATTTCACGATTAAATGAAGCAAGGAAAGTGCCTTGTGCTTATAAAGTGCAGATATAGAATGTAATACTTATAACAGACGCTAGATGGCGCTGTTAATCTATTATTCAGATTTCTATGTCACAAAATGAGATTTATCATAAAATACTAAATAGTTGAACAGATGCTATCAGTTCTAATTTATTAAATATTTTTTCTATGGAGATTAGGATATGAGGCCACCATAATAAATATTTCAAAGAAAATCCGTTATATAGTGTATATCAGTGTCTCATCCTAATATAATATTTATAAGGATACAATCCATCAGAGATAACATAGGTTAATAATCACAAAAGTATCTAAAGAGTTAAGGGGTATAATTTACCAGGTTTTCGTAGGGATCCAGTTAGTGCCGCTGGTGGGATATAGAAAACCTTGCGCCCCGACGCGCGTGTTTCGCCCAGCTTCTTCCAGGGGGCTTGTCTTAACTCACTGAGGTGGGACTTTTTGTCTTGATATAATATAATCCTGCATGATATAATCTGTATGATGCAAAATACCGTGCCAGCATGAAATGAGATCCCATTAGTCCTGTAAGTGCAATCAAGTCTCATGGAGAGAAGGCAAGTCAGGGCTCTGACATAGCTGGTGACAGTGCGACCCACAAGTTGGCTTAGAGGAAGCTTGTCAAAAACAAAGGTATATGGTGGGACAGCGATCTGCTTGCCTCTCGGTGATGTTGGGAATGAAGTAATACAATCCTAGCTGTAGCAATCAGTGTCTCTGCCCCTAGCGCCTTGAGATTGTTAGATCCGGCCAAACATGTCAGGGGAGCAAAGTTTTGAGTTAAGCAGATGCTAAATGTCTCCGTGCTACAACTCTGGATAGTGTGCACTGCGCCTTTAATTACATTTCTTATAACGGTTTTAAAGTCACTAATAAAATTAAAGTTTTTTTTGTAAATAGCTGACTACAAAAATTGTCTAGAATGGGTGTAAAGGGTATATTTTGGCCATTGGAAACGGTTACCTTGTAGGTAATGGCTCCTGTAGAGAGGTCACAACGTGTTCCTCCCTATACAGCATTTCTAAGCATTGTTGGTGAAAAATGCAGAGAACAAGTGAGGTAATTAATAGTATTTTCTCTCTCGCTTCATTGTTGGACACAGGAAACCATGGGTGTGTGCTGCCACTAGGAGTCTGACACTAGGCAATGAAAAATGTTATCTCCTCCTCAGCAGGATACACCCACCGACCGGAGCCGATCAGTCTCAGCCTAGTGTCAGTAGGTGACAGACACGGCGCTGCACTCAGCCCCGTTTCTACCTTAGGTTAATGATTTCCCTTTTTCTTTCGGATACAGCTTGTGAAGCCGCCCTCTAGGCTACTACGGGCGACAGAGTGGAATTGTGTCACTCTGATCTCCCCCCTAAAGTCTGAGAGCACAGTGTGGGATTGTGTCACTGCGGTTGTCTCCCTGGTCCATCCGGCTGGACCCTATCCACGTAACATATCAAGAGTGTTCAGGGCATCTCCACAGAGGGACAGGAGGACTGGTCCTTGCCTCCATCCCCCTGCTCACGCTCCCCCCAGAGCCAGACTGCAGGGCTGGAAGACGGTACCAGTACCTCCCAGCTACCCGTGAGACAGCCTCCGGTACCAGGTACCCTCCAGCCGCCCAACAGTGTTCGGGACACCTTATGATCGTCTTCCCATCGTGCTATGAAGATGATTGCTGGGGCCTTCAGGACAGGTATCCTCCCCCCTAAGTCCCAGGAAGATAGGGGGGAGGGGGTGTTTGTAAAAAAAAAAAAAATGCTACTAATGGATCAGTAAAGCCACAGTTTTTCATTTTGATTTTTGGAGTGCTGCCTGTTTTGTTGTTTTTTTCTGATTTTCTACTTTGGAGGTTTGAACATCACTTTTACAGGTTTATTGCACCCGTTTTTTTTTTTTTTTGTAAGTGCTGCCAAATTTTCTTTAATTATATATACAGGGTAGGCCACTTAAATGGACACACCTTGGTAGGCCATGTATACGGATACACCTAAATAAAATGGGAATGGTTGGGGATATCAACTTGCTGTTTGTGGCACATTAGTATATGAGAGGGGGAAAACTTTTCAAGATGGGTGGTGACCATGGCGGCCATTTTGAAGTTGGCCATTTTGTTCTCCTATTGCTTTCACACTAATTTATAGGTTTGGCTCCGGTTGGTAGGTGTATGCTACTGAGGAGGAACTAACTTTTTTTAATGGCAGCAGCATACACACATGGCTTCCTGTGTCCTCGAATGAAGGCTCTGAGAGAGTTTTACGGTGAGTACCCAAAATCTTCATATTCTTCACCTGTGAGAGCTTATTCTGTAGTCAGCGGAAACAGCTTCTTTATGAAATTATTAAATTGTATACTTTTTTTTTGATATACGAATGCATCTGTTCTTGCCATACAGTGAAGCTGCGTGGACACCCCTGGAACTTCCATCTCTGATTGTTAAGCACCTGCCTGCATGGAAGCAATGCATCTTTTGGAAAGTTGTTCTTGCCCTCCCTGAAATTAATGATCATGATGATCCTACAAAGTAAGTACCGTAAATAGCTATTATTTGCTGTGTAACACAACTGATGGAACTCTCATATTAATACAGTTTATTCTCTGTATTTCAGTGCTCTGTCAAAATGGTTAAAGGCCAAGTTTAGTTGGTCAGGTGCCAGGCCTGAGGTTGAACACAAGCAGAAAGTTCAGACACTTGCAGTGTGCAGCTCCTTTGAGTCTCAAGGAGGATGCCCAGTTCGAGTAAATGTTTGTGTAAAGGTGAGGTCATCAGATGTATATTGGAAAGTTACTCGTTTGCCAAGGAAATTGAAAAAAAATATTAATTAGGTCAATGAATTAAATTGTTACTTAAAGAGTTTCTCCATGAATATTAAGAAAAATATATGAATAAATTCCTAAACATCAGCCTAAATTAGCAAGTGCCACCTTTGTTGTTTAGGGGCATGAGGTAATAATTATAGTACATTAAAATATCTGCCAAGCTCTTCCCCTCCCTTTATATGTAGGCGGATGTGCTCTTATTGGATATTCTGCCCTAATACTGATTATAGGATGGAAAGGTGGTAGAGAGCAGTGTTAGCAGCCTCTTCCTTCAGCACCCCTGATATCTCCAGTATTAGATCAGACAGACAGGGTGGACAGTAGTGTGAGCAGCCTCTTCTTCCTTCAGCACCCCTGATATCTCCAGTATTAGATCAAATAGACAGTGTGAGCAACCTCTTCTTACCTCAGCCCTCCTGGGATCTCCAGTATTAGATCAGATAGACAGGATGGACAGCAGTGTGAGCAGCCTCTTCTTACCCCAGCACTCTTGGTATCTCCAGTATTAGATTAGATGAATAGGTAGGACAGCAGTGTGAGCAGCTTCTTCTTACCTCAGCACTCCTGATATCTCCAGTATTAGATTCAGATAAACAGAGTGGACACCAGTGTGAGCAGCCCCTTCGTACCTCAGTATTCCTGGTATCTCCAGTATTACATCAGATAGGCAGGGTGGACAGCAGTGTGAGCAGCCTCTTCTTACCTCAGCACTCTTGATATCTCCAGTACTAGATCAGATAGACAGGGTGGACAGCAGTGTGAGCAGCCTCTTCTTACCCCAGCACCCCTGGTATCTCCAGTATTAGATCAATTAGACCGGGTGGACAGCAGTTTGAGCAGCCTCTTCGTATCTCATACTCCTGATATCTCCAGTACTAGATCAGATAGACAGGGTGGACAGCAGTGTGAGCAGCCTCTTCTTACCCCAGCACCCCTGGTATCTCCAGTATTAGATCAATTAGACCGGGTGGACAGCAGTTTGAGCAGCCTCTTCGTATCTCATACTCCTGATATCTCCAGTACTAGATCAGATAGACAGGGTGGACAGCAGTGTGAGCAGCCTCTTCTTACCCCAGCACCCCTGGTATCTCCAGTATTAGATCATTTAGACCGGGTGGACAGCAGTGTGAGCAGCTTCTTCTTACCTCAGTACTCCAGGTATCTCCATTATTACATCAGATAGACAGGGTGGTCAGCAGTGTGAGCAGCCTCTTCTTGCCTCAGTACTCCAGGTATCTCCAGTATTAGATCAGATAGACTGGGTGGACAGCAGTGTGAGCAGCTTCTTCTTACCTCAGCACCTGGTATCTCCAGTATTAGATCAGATAAACGGAGTGGACAGCAGTGTGAGCAGCCTCTTCGTATCTCAGTACTCCTGATATCTCCAGTACTAGATCAGATAGACTGGGTGGACAGCAGTGTGAGCAGCCTCTTCTTACCTCAGTACTCCTGGTATCTCCAGTATTAGTTCAGATATACTGGGTGTACAGCAGTGTGAGCAGCCTCTTCTTACCTCAGTACTCCAGGTATCTCCAGTATTAGATCAGATAGACAGGGTGGACAGCAGTGTGAGCAGCCTCTTCTTACCCCAGCACCCCTGGTATCTTCAGTATTACATCCAAATATCCTCTGCGAACACATCTTCCTACACAAGTGAGGCAGTGTAGCACGTGGTCAGTCACCTGTCCTATTTATATTGTAGGACAGGTTTCTGTCAGTGTAACTAAGCAAGTCAATTTAATGTACCGTACTATAATGACAATCCAAGTGTGATTTGCTAATTATGTGTACAGTATATAGGAATTTATTAATAATCTCATTCTTTATTACTAGCTTTCTTTTATTTTCCAGAAAACCTTTTTAAGAAATGTTAAACCATAGTTTCCCAAGTAATTTTTCATGGCTCTACATTTTATTACGTGCATATCTTGATATGTTTTTCTTCTGAAGGCGGTACATGGCCCTCTGACTGAGAATGAATTGGAGCAAGTTGAAATTCAAAACCAGTTTCTGGGAACAAGTGGTATTGTCCTCCTGTTACCAGTGCAGTCAGATGCAGATGTATATCGGATCGCAGCCCTACTGCAGCTGAAGCAGCTACTTCAAGCTAAACCTTTTAAGCCTTCCCCGGCTCTTGCAGTTCTGGTTCCTTCAACTTACACAGATCCAGACACCGTTATAGAAAAAGGTGGGTCTAGACTAGTATGAATCATATTGATGAGTTTGAATACTCACTTTCAGCAAGCTTTGCATATATCAAAAGTATAGACAAATTTTAAGAAACTTTTGTAATTAGAGTTGAGCAAATAAATTTGCAGGATCCTGTTATAGTGGCCACATGCGTAGTTTGTAGCCGCCAGACCAGAGCACTGCAAATCTTCTTCCTGTGACATTCCTGGCGCATTTTTGGATTAGCAGGCTTTTGTAACGTCATTAGATTGCCACACACAACGCCACAACAGTTTACTAATCAGATGGAACACCGGGGGTCTCACAGGTAGTAGAAAGTTCACGATTCTTTAGTCTGGCAGCAACGGACTGTTGACATGATCACTGGACCAGGATTGTGCGAATATTTTTGGGCAACTTTCTTTTTTTTCTTAAATACCTTTGCAAAAAAAAAAAAATAAAGCATGCTTTTTTTTCTCCACTGATGAGTCACTTCTCCTCCTTCTCCTGGACTCATCATACAGTTTGAAAAATGGCTAAAATCTGTCCTGGTCAAAATAGTACTGACAAGAGAGAGGCACAGACAGACAGTGTTGCTGCTTATTGATAAGTGATTACTGCACCAGACCTAGAATTGTACGCTGCTCTATACTGCAGTATACGGTCCTCCATACAGCTGCTACTATGTCTGTGTGCGTCAGAAAGAAAAGGAATACAGGGACCTCTCATGTCTTTATGTGCTGTATATGGGAGACATAGCTGCTAGTCTCTCCTCACTAGCTAAGAGTCAACTGAAAATTAGAGCGAGCCCGAACATAAAGCTAAAAACTGTAATGTACCCACATGACAGCTTATTCTGAGTAATGTGGAACTGGTTTGCTACTTCATTGTTCATAAATAGAGACTTGTAGGACATTTTTTTTATCACAGTCATATATCTTCATGTCTTTTGTTTTATTTCAGAACTTCATATTTCAGATTTGGTGTCATGTGGACTAATATCAGATTATAAAGTTTTCTCCATACCTGATGTTGTGACTGACCTGCATGGAACAAACAAAGTAAGATTTGTAATATTAAAGAACTGCTTCAATACGTTTCAATTTTAGCTTATCGGACATATATTGACAGAATAGTATGGTGCCACTGGGTTAGCGTGGTTTCCAGGGCCTACTGAAGGTCTCTACATCTGCCACAGACCTTCTCCAAATCATTGCCTTCAGTGGTCATGCCTTGGTAGATTACATAAAACTACTGAGGCTAATGATTGGCTGCAGTGGTCACGCATTGTTGACAAAATGTCATTGCTGCAGTAACGTGGAGGCAGCCCTGGAGTGACCGGCTCTTTAGAGGGTGAGAAATGTTCATTTTTGTTATTTTCAAATATTAGTTGCCTTTGCCCAAATTTTTTAACCTCTTTAAGCAGTTGCTAAAATGTACCTGTGATTGCAGGTTCAAATCCACCAGAAACTTTTGTTTCTCGGTCTCCCATGACAGCACTACGGAGAGAGGGGATCCGCCCTTCAGGGACAGGAAACCTACAGATAAAAGGGCGGTACCTCTCCCTCGCATCAGTTGGTTTCCTGTCCCTGACAGGGAACCTCTCTATCGGACGGTACCTGACATGAAGACCGATGGACCGAGACCGGGACCGGGCGGTCGAGTTCCGGCAGCGAGGAGGCTCCTGCCGCGGCTTGTCCGGCTCCCGAAGCCGCCACCGCTGGGACCGAGGGGTCCTTCAGGGTGAGCGAGGGGAGAACGCCGCCAGACTCCATAGGAAGAAGGGGCGCTGATCACCCGGAGCTCCTGTGCCGACCGCTGCACGCTCCGGGTGTACAAAGATGGCCGCCGCACCGGAAATGCGGCAAGGACTTCCGGGTCATCGCGCGCGCATGCGCAGTAAAATCTTCTCCCTGGGAGCAGGAACCGGAAGTGCGGACGCCGGGGGATTGGCGCCGGTTACAAAAAGGGAGATTATGCACACATGGGTGTCGCACTTTCTCCCTGTAACCATGGAGGACAGCGACACGTAGGAGCTGCAGCCTGGACAGCAGCGCCACGCAAAGAGCACCAGGAGTGGATCTAGCAGCCGTTCCACACGGCGCAGCAGATCCGCTGCGAAAACTGATACTCCGTCTCAAGGACCTTCCTTACCAGGCCCGAGTCCCCCTCCAGAACCGGTACCTGCCTTCACATCCAGGTGGTGAGTGATCTTCGTGAATGTACATATTTATAATGGAGCTCCCTCTTCTCCCTTACTAGGGTAAGAAGAGCCGGGACAAAAAGAAAAATAGGGTCTGCCCCACCTGTAACAAAGCTTTACCAGTAACCTGGGAGAAAAAGCTTTGCAAGTCATGCATCCAACGCTTACTATGTGAGGAGACCCCCGACTTCGCTTCTGAACTTAAAAATGTGATCAGATCTGAGGTTCAGAATGCCCTTCTATCCTCCAAAAAAGAGGTGAAGAAGGTGAAGGAATCAGTACATTCCCACTCGGGCCGATCGTCGTCCGAAAATGCTGACTCGGACGATTCAAAATCCCTCCTTTCCTCGTCCGAGGAAGAGTCGGGCCGACATTGCTTCCCACTAGAGGAAGTAGATTCCTTAGTGAGAGCAGTTAGGGCTACTATGGGGGTGGAGGAACCCAAACCCGACAAAACGGCCCAAGATGTGATGTTTGGAGGCCTGGGACAAAAAAAGAGAAGAACTTTTCCCCTAAATCCTAATGTCCAGACATTAATTAAAAAAGAATGGGAGAAACCGGATAGAAGAAATTCCTCGGTACCCTCCCTTAAAAGAAAATATCCCTTTGAGGATGAGGCTTCCTCTTTCTGGGATAAGGCACCAAAACTAGATGTTGCAGTAGCCAAAGCCTCGAAAAAATTCGCGCTGCCATTCGAGGACATGGGTACCCTCAAAGACCCGCTAGATAAAAAAGCGGATACTTTCCTCAAGGGAGCATGGGAATCAGCTGGGGGTAGCCTGAGACCTGCAGTTGCAGCTACTTGCACCTCCAGATCCCTTATGGTGTGGATCGACCAACTGGAAAGTCAGATCAAAGACGGGTTACCCAGAAAACAATTGCTGGATTCGTTCCCTGCAATGAGAGCAGCAGCAGCGTTCCTGGCAGACTCCTCGGCGGACTCTGTACGCCTAACATCTAAGGCCGCTGCTCTTTCCAACACTGCCAGAAGAACCTTGTGGCTAAAGAGCTGGCCGGGAGATCTACAGACAAAATTAAAGTTATGTTCTATCCCATGTGAGGGCAATTTTTTATTCGGAGAAACCCTGGATGACATCCTCCAAAAGGCGGGGGATAAGAAGAAGGGGTTTCCAAATCTGGGTCCGACTCCATTTAAACAGTCTTTTCGGAGCCGCAGATTTTTTCGTCGTAGACCCCCCAGAGAGCAGAATAAGTGGGAAGAAGGAAGGAGAAGGGATAGGGGTTACCTCTTTGGCAACACCTCCCGTGACAAAAAGTTCTCCAAATGACATTTATCCTCCGGTGGGAGGAAGATTAACATCGTTCCTTCCCGCCTGGGAAAAAATTTCCAACAACATCTGGATCCTAAATCTCATACGGTATGGCCTAAAAATAGATTTTGTGTCTTTCCCTCCCCGGAACTATGTGATAACAAAAACAAGATCTTCGGCTGCAGAACAGACTGCATTAGAGGAGGAAATCATGACCCTACTACAAAAATCGGTGATTCGGGAAATATCTCCTCAGGAGGTAGGGGAGGGTTTTTTCTCCCCTCTATTTTTAGTTCCAAAGCCCGACGGGTCCTTTCGGACAATCATAAATCTAAAAAACCTAAACAGATACGTCGTAAATTACAAATTCAAAATGGAGACGATAAGGTCCACTATAAAGATTCTCTTCCCGAACTGCTACATGGTCGTAATAGATCTAACCGACGCATACTATCATGTGCCCATCCACAATCAATCCCAAAAATTCCTCAGGATGGCAGTCTCCATAAAGGGCCAAATAAGGTTTTTTCAATACAAAGCTCTTCCATTCGGGATTTCAATAGCCCCACGTATATTTACGAAAATAATAGCGGAAATGATGGCCCACGTGAGGGAACAAGATATACTAATAGTCCCTTACCTGGACGACTTTCTTATCGCAAGCAACTCAGCACAAAGTTGCAGAGAAAAGAGAGACCAAGTGATGACCATCCTGACGGACTTGGGATGGCTTATAAACATAAAAAAATCGAAATTGGAACCCTGTCAAATACAAGAGTTCCTAGGACTGACATTGGACTCTCGGGTCCAAGAATGCCGGCTCCCGGGTCCCAAAAAAGACAGCATATTGTCCATGATAGCGCGAACGTTACACAATCCCTCAATGACTCTAAGGAGGGCAATGTCGCTTCTGGGCTCCCTGTCCTCATGCCTACCAGCGATACCCTTTGCGCAATTTCATACAAGAGAGCTTCAGTGGCACATCCTGGAATGGCAATTGTTACTAAAAAAACAAATTGGAAAGCCGGCTCACCCTAGATTCGTCAGTTATTCTTTCCCTTCTCTGGTGGGGAAAAGACCAAAACCTGTCAAAGGGAGTCCCTTGGGTACCAAACATCTCTCGGATAATAACAACCGATGCGAGCCCCAAAGGGTGGGGGGCCCACCTGGGGGACAAAATAGCCCAGGGAAATTGGTCAGATCAAATACTATTGGCATCCTCAAACCAAAAAGAACTTTGGGCGGTATATCATGCTCTTCTTTTTTTCCTAGCCGATATTCAGGGACACCATGTCCGAGTTCTTTCAGACAACAAAGTGACTGTAGCCTATATAAACCACCAGGGGGGAACAAGGTCTCGTTCACTGATGAGTTCTTCAGCCAAAATTATCAAACTGGCGGAAGAAAACTTACTATCCCTCTCGGCACTACACATCCAGGGTTCAAAGAAAACAAGTGCTGATGCTACAGCATAGGTTAATAACCAAATTTCACTACAACAAATAACCTATATCCTTAGTTTGTAGAGTAGATAAAACATATACCTTTATTAAACAAGCTAAAACCATGAGACAACTACAACAGATATACACATAAATCACACAACCGTGCTCTCTAGCATGAACCCTATCTGGGGTACTACATGCCACTGCCTGCCAGCGGAGGTTGGCACCCTACACACAAATACGAGATTGGCGCCCCCACTCAACGGCGGCTGACCCTGCAACTCCTAACATGCGCCCTATGCCAGAAGGTGTATCATACACACTGTCATGGATACCCGACAGGAAGATTAGTATGGGTAGATGATAAATTATATCAAGTTATGAAATTTATTTATATTTTACCCCTAAAGGGACCGCATGTGGCAGGGTGAGAGACACGGACTAAAAACAGGTGCAAAAAACAAAATTGTGCTCGTGTAAAAAACAACAACCGCTCACTACCTCTGTACCCTGTCCAGGGTTGCCCTGCC
Organism: Ranitomeya variabilis; assembly: GCF_051348905.1. Taxonomy (NCBI): domain Eukaryota; kingdom Metazoa; phylum Chordata; class Amphibia; order Anura; family Dendrobatidae; genus Ranitomeya; species Ranitomeya variabilis. The sequence goes on from NC_135238.1 coordinate 181,516,689, forward strand.
TGACTGTGGAGGTTGGCACCCTACTGTACAGCGGAAATGGCGCCCCCACACAACGATGGCTGACCCTGGAATAACCCTATGGATATGCTAAACCTGCATCTGGATAAACAATGGGTATGATTAAAGATATAAATTATCCCCTAAAGCAAAGCAGGCAGGCAGGAGCTCAACTCCACAGGTCAAATGGACAGAAAAATGAGGCATAACCGATAAACCATATCATATCTCATTTACAGAGGATAAGAGCCGATACTTATCATGTTGATGAGCTGAACACCTCAACGCGTTTCGCCGCAAGGCTCATCAGGAGGCCCAGATATGCAGATGCTGCATGGAATCAGAACCGATCTGCTTATATACACATGTAAGTTGTTAAGTGCTGCTGGGCAGGACTCAAATGGCTGGATGCTAGAGCTAGACTTGAAAACCGCCATTTTGATGAAGCCATATTGAACCCTCACTCAATGTGCCAAAGCACTGTGAGCAACAGCTCGTTACTAATAATCTCTGCATGATTTAAGACACACTTACTATTTCATGTGTTATGGAGGATGGCCGGTAAACACACAAAGATCCACTCCTTCTCATCTCCCTCGTGCCACTGGAGCAGACCGGATGCCGGCGTGCGCGTCAGCCGATTTGCATGCACCTGCGCATACCCGGAAGTACAGCCACCTAACCTCAATCAGGCAGTCGGCAACCACTGCCCGACTGCGCATGTCAGAAATCCGTGCCATAGAGTACAATAGCCGACATGTACCTGCATATAGATCTGCGCATGTCCGGAAGTGCAGATGAACACACCCCGCATGTGACAGGTCTCCTGTGCAATAGAGCGCGGTGGCTGGCAGCCATCATACCGTAGCCAGTGCTGCTTAATCAATTCACACTGCGCACAGGGACTTCAGCAAAAAACAGTCATATGCTGTCATCAGATCATAGCATGGGTGGAGGACTACTACACATTTGTTTAAAACAGCACATGATACATTTGCCTGCTAATAAGTACTTATTGCCAGGCAAACCAATTCCAATAGAGGGGCACAATCAAATGTTATACAGCACTATCTTGTTTTGGTAGTGGATAGACAACAAATACCAAAATAGAAAAAACGCAGATAAATTGCTGAATCACAATGGAATATCTAGTGCGTCCTAGTAAGTTGATATATGAAAAGCCAAATAACACCTAGAGTCCCCACTCATATGTAATGCTGGTGTGTCACAGAGTTAACAGACATGTGTATACAAAAATAGTGTATATTTAAATCAAATCAAATGACTAAATGAACCATAATATATGATATCATGTATATTTGCAGATGAATACTGCATAATTCCATAACTGGAATTTCATTGGTGGCATGACTAGCAACAAATTTCCAATGTCGGTACCCACTTAGTTACATCTAGAGCCATACATCCAGACAGGGGAAGGGGTATGACTGGTTACAGGAAGCATGCATATGAAATATATTCATTTAAACCCCGTGGGGCTATACATCCAATACGGTAAATCCATGCGCATTCCTTCTGCAGGAGGAGTCTATCAAAGTCCCCACCTCTCAAGTTCGGTGTATATACCTCGATGATACTGAAGGATATTTCATTTGTGTTACCACAGTGCACATCATTCATATGCCTAGCTATTGGTGTATCACGTTTATGCTTGATGTCCCCAATATGCTCTCCTACGCGCCTCCTGAATTCCCTCTTCGTCTTCCCTACGTAATCTTTTGGACAGTGGCACGTGGCTATGTAGATTACCCCACTGGTCTTACAGTTTGTAAAATCCCGAATATAGTATTTAATACCCGTGGACGAGCTCGTAATAAATTTCCCGGGCTTCATATACTTGCAATTTACACAATCACCGCATCTAAAGAACCCACATGTCCTACGGTCAAGCCATGTGCCACTACCAACTGATCTCTTAAAGTGACTGTGCACTAGATTGTCTCTCAGAGACCTGCCCTTTCTGTAGGTAATCAAGGGCCTAGGGCCTATACAATTCGTCAAGTCGGGATCCGAGGTTAGAATATCCCAATATTTAGAAAGGACTTTTCTCACTCTCTCATTTTGGCTATCAAAAGTGCCGATGATTCTTGTCAACTCGGAGTTGTTTGTGGACGGTCTCAATTTTGTTTGCAAAAGAGTGCTTCTGTCCTGTAGGAAGGCATACTTATAAGATGCTTCAATGACACCTCTCGGGTATCCCTTCTCCAAGAATCTCTTCTTCATATCATCCGACTGCTCAACATATGTAGCCACATCGGAGCAGTTCCTTCTCAGCCTCATAAACTGACCTTTGGGTATACCACGTTTTAATGCTCGTGGATGATGACTATCCCACCTGAGTAAACTGTTTGTACTCGTGGGTTTGCGGTATATCTGTGTCTTTAAACTCCCATCATCACTCTTCTGAATAAGCACGTCCAGAAACGGCAATATTTTGTTATTAATTTCAAAGGTAAATTTCATACCTATATCATTAATGTTTAATTCCTGGACAAAATCAATAAATTCCTGTTTGGTGCCCTGCCAGATGACAAAAACGTCGTCTATAAATCTGTACCAGATTAACACTAGACGATGCCACCATTTACAGGCATCAGTGAAGACAAAGGTTTCCTCCCACCAGCCCAGGAACAAGTTGGCATACGATGGGGCACAGGGACTCCCCATCGCAGTACCCCTGAGCTGGTGGAAGTACTTCCTGTCAAACATGAAAAAATTTTTGGTGAGTGTAAATCTCAAAAGATCAAGGACAAATTGATTATGGTCCATATGGTGAATTGCTCTAGATCTCAGGAAATTACCGACAGCTTCAAGGCCCAGATGATGTGGGATGTTACTATATAAGGCCTCAACGTCAATTGAGGCTAAGAAGGAACCGCTACCGACCTGGATGCCCTCCAATTTTAATATTAAGTCAGATGTATCCCTGATGTAAGAAGGAAGAGTAAGTACAAAGGGATGAAGTACCTCATCAATATACACCCCACAGTTTTTGGTCAGCGATTCCGATCCGGACACTATGGGGCGGCCTTTTAGTGGATCCAGCCCCTTATGTACCTTGGGTAAGGTGTAAAAAGTTGCAGTCAGGGGATGTACAGGCAGCAGGAAATCATATTCACCTTTAGAGATCAGTCTATTGGTAAAGGCTGTCCCCAATAGGCTAGTCAATTCGGTCTTATACTGAGTTGTGGGGTCAGACTTGAGAATCTCATATGTCATAGAGTCTCTCAAAATAGTATGGCACATTTTCAGATAATTAGTCTCAGTCATAATGACTAGATTCCCCCCCTTATCGGAGGGTTTGATAATCAAGTCATTATTTTTAGTCAGTTTCATTAGAGCCTCCTGTTCACCTTCAGTGAGGTTAGATTCCCTAGATCTTGAGGGAATTTTCTTTAGATCTCTTTCTACCATCATAAGGAAGATATCAACACTGGAAAGCTCTCCCTGTGGTGGCATTTTCTTACTCTTATTTTTTAATGAAGTGAATGGGCCCGCACCTTCATTATGAGCATTTTCATCTAATAAACCAACCAATGCTGTATAAGCCTCTATGTCATCGTTATTTAATCCCTGTTGCTTCAAAGACTCTTGATCATTATGCGCAAAAAACTTCTTCCACCTGAGCTTCCTGCAAAACAGATTTACGTCTTTAATCCAGCCAAAACTGTCAAATTTATTGACTGGGACAAAATTAAGTCCCTTCCTGAGTAGATTATAATCATCACCGGACAAGACATACTCTGATAAATTAATAATTTGTCCCTGATTTAGACCACCTTGGGTCTGAGGTGGTACCCTGTGGACGCTCCCCTCTCTAAAAAAGAGGAGGAGGAAGAGGAAGCAGGAAACAGAGCTGAGGAAGGTTGGCCATTTGTATTGTAGGGCCCTCTGCTGATGTTTGGTGGTTGTCCGTTTTGAAAGCCTCTGTTGTAATTTTTGCCTTTTCCTCTCCATCTCTGCCTATGGTGTCTGTTACCCCTAAATGGAGGACCAGTTTGCCCACGCTCAGTGTCTGAGTTGTCTAAATCGGAAGAAGAAATATCCGACACGCTATTATGATTAAACCTGTAAGCTTGATTTTCATTAAACGCCCTCAGATCCCGTTGGAATTGTGATTGTTTCCTTTCTTTTATAAAGGAATGATATTTCTCCACTGAAGTCTGCAACAGGCCTTCACGTCTATTGAACTCTGGGTCAGCCTTTAATCGTAAAATGTTATCTATAGATTTATTCAGCTGCTTGGTTGACAGCTCAAAAAGTTTTCTTTCCTCTTCCAGGAGTAACTGCATAAACCTAATGGATGAGTCTATTGATTCTTTGACCCACTTACTCAATAAATCAGGAGAGGCAGTTCTGGGAGACGGATTTAGGTTGATTCTCAGGCCACTAGGTACCACCCTGTTCTTAATGTAGTTCTCTAGGGCCTTAATTTCCCACCATGATTTAATGTGCTCTTTATAGTCACCGTATAAGTCACCAAACTGAGATTTCAATGACTGACTGGTTGAAGCTAGACCAGGTTGTGTACAGAAAGCCTGATTGGCATCCTCAAGCCAGGCGTCTGTATTAAGTGGGCCCGATAAGAAGCTAGCCATGCCACTAAGTATCAATAATTAAAGAAAACAAGTGCTGATGCTACAGCATAGGTTAATAACCAAATTTCACTACAACAAATAACCTATATCCTTAGTTTGTAGAGTAGATAAAACATATACCTTTATTAAACAAGCTAAAACCATGAGACAACTACAACAGATATACACATAAATCACACAACCGTGCTCTCTAGCATGAACCCTATCTGGGGTACTACATGCCACTGCCTGCCAGCGGAGGTTGGCACCCTACACACAAATACGAGATTGGCGCCCCCACTCAACGGCGGCTGACCCTGCAACTCCTAACATGCGCCCTATGCCAGAAGGTGTATCATACACACTGTCATGGATACCCGACAGGAAGATTAGTATGGGTAGATGATAAATTATATCAAGTTATGAAATTTATTTATATTTTACCCCTAAAGGGACCGCATGTGGCAGGGTGAGAGACACGGACTAAAAACAGGTGCAAAAAACAAAATTGTGCTCGTGTAAAAAACAACAACCGCTCACTACCTCTGTACCCTGTCCAGGGTTGCCCTGCCTGACTGTGGAGGTTGGCACCCTACTGTACAGCGGAAATGGCGCCCCCACACAACGATGGCTGACCCTGGAATAACCCTATGGATATGCTAAACCTGCATCTGGATAAACAATGGGTATGATTAAAGATATAAATTATCCCCTAAAGCAAAGCAGGCAGGCAGGAGCTCAACTCCACAGGTCAAATGGACAGAAAAATGAGGCATAACCGATAAACCATATCATATCTCATTTACAGAGGATAAGAGCCGATACTTATCATGTTGATGAGCTGAACACCTCAACGCGTTTCGCCGCAAGGCTCATCAGGAGGCCCAGATATGCAGATGCTGCATGGAATCAGAACCGATCTGCTTATATACACATGTAAGTTGTTAAGTGCTGCTGGGCAGGACTCAAATGGCTGGATGCTAGAGCTAGACTTGAAAACCGCCATTTTGATGAAGCCATATTGAACCCTCACTCAATGTGCCAAAGCACTGTGAGCAACAGCTCGTTACTAATAATCTCTGCATGATTTAAGACACACTTACTATTTCATGTGTTATGGAGGATGGCCGGTAAACACACAAAGATCCACTCCTTCTCATCTCCCTCGTGCCACTGGAGCAGACCGGATGCCGGCGTGCGCGTCAGCCGATTTGCATGCACCTGCGCATACCCGGAAGTACAGCCACCTAACCTCAATCAGGCAGTCGGCAACCACAGGGTTCAAACAACGAAAGGGCAGACTACCTGAGCCGGACTCAGTTAAAACAAGGCGAGTGGTCCCTAAACCAATCCATCTACAATCAGATCACAAAAATGTGGGGGACACCAACAATAGACCTGTTCGCCAATTGCAAAAACAAAAAAGTAGGCAAATTTTGTTCTCTAAGCCCAGAAGGGAATCCCCAGGCTCTGGATGCTTTTCTGATTCCATGGACACACAAACTGACATACGCCTTTCCGCCAACCATTCTGATTCCAGCAGTCATTCGGAAAGTCAGAGAGGACAAAACAAAAATGATCCTGATTGCCCCATTCTGGCCAAAAAGAGCATGGTTTTCCTGGCTAAGGATACTATCGATATCAGACCCGTGGGTTCTACCGGATATGCCAGACCTTCTACATCAAGGTCCAATCTTCCACCCACAGGAGTCGAACCTCCATTTGACAGCCTGGTTTTTGAACGGGGACTATTAAGAGAAAGAGGTTTCTTAGATAACTTAGTGGCTACACTCTTAAAAAGTAGAAAGCCCATCACCACTAAAATTTATGGGAAGACGTGGAGGAAATTCCTATCTGTCTCCAAGGTAAATATCCAGGACAGGCCTTCAATTCCTAAAATTCTGGAGTTCCTACAAAAAGGTCTGGAGCAGGGGCTGGCAGTCAGTACCCTTAAGGTACAAATAGCAGCTTTAGGAGCCTTATATAACCAAAACATTGCTGCTAACCCATGGGTAATAAGATTTATTAAGGCGGTTACAAGATCAAAACCCTTAATTATTCAAAAAACACCCTCATGGGACCTAAATTTAGTCCTTTCAGCATTAACGGGCCCTCCATTTGAACCCATACAAACGATTTCCATAAAAACATTATCACTTAAAACTATTCTCTTAGTAGCTCTAACATCTGCGCGCCGAATAAGTGACATCCAAGCCCTCTCCTCTAATCCACCTTTCACTAAAATCTTGGATGATAGAGTCACTCTTAGACCCGACCCAGCCTATTTGCCGAAAATGGCATCAAAATTTCATAGGTCACAAGAAGTATCCCTGCCATCTTTCTGTCCAAACCCAAAAAACGAGAAAGAACTAAACTTCCATAATCTAGACGTTAGAAGATGCCTAGTCCAATACCTAGATTCCACCAGGGAGTTTAGGAAGGAAGGCTCTCTGTTTGTTTGTTTTCAGGGTCCCAGAAAAGGATTCCGGGCATCCAAGGGAACCTTAGCCAGATGGATTAAGGAGGCAATAGCCTTGGCATATTCATCTTCGGGGAATACAATCCCGGATGGTATAAAAGCGCATTCCACAAGAGCAGTAGCTACCTCATGGGCTGAGAGGTCAGAGGTATCAATAGAGCAAATCTGTAAGGCGGCCACCTGGTCATCACCATCAACCTTTTTTAGGCACTATAGACTAAATCTAGCCTCTGTATCTGACTTAACCTTCGGACGAAGGGTCCTTGAGGCGGTGGTCCCTCCCTAAGCTTAATCTCTGCAATTCTCTCCGTAGTGCTGTCATGGGAGACCGAGAAAGTCATAGTTACTCACCGTTAACGGTGTTTCTCGGAGCCCATGACAGCACCTGCTTATTCCCTCCCATCACGAGTGCGGTGAGCACTTTTTCTAAAATATAATTTCTATAATTTATATGATGTATATACTATAGTTTAGGCACGGGGTTCCTCTTTTAAGGAATGTTATAAATATAATGTTCTCTCTGTTGTAACTAACCTGGAGGTCCTCTGATGCTCTGTAAACCAACTGATGCGAGGGAGAGGTACCGCCCTTTTATCTGTAGGTTTCCTGTCCCTGAAGGGCGGATCCCCTCTCTCCGTAGTGCTGTCATGGGCTCCGAGAAACACCGTTAACGGTGAGTAACTATGACTTTTTATTCCTTTAAAAAATAAAATATGCCCCAAAATGATACCAATAAAAACTACAGATCGCCTCAAAATAACGAAAGCTGCACAAAACAATATTTTTATATTTACAGTATGTGATGATTGCCGGGCGTGTGAAAGAGCGTTACACTCCATCTCTAGAGTCATACATGGCCTGGGCAACCCCTTTAAGTGAAAATATTTTTATGTAAAGCTATAGAAAATAATTACAAACTTGAAAACCATTCTGTATTAAACTATCGACCATTTTCTTGGCTTTGTATTTCCTTCTCTCAGGTCTTCTCCGCTGTAGAGTTCTTGCTGACCCACTGGCCACACTCCTTGGAACTCCGCAGCCTCCCTTTCGAACAATACATAGAGGACGGCGTATGCCGTTCTTTCAGCAATAACTTCTATCTCGATCAGATGGAAAGGAAGAAATCTGGACTTCCCTCACAAGATCCTGCTGCCATCATTGACTTGTACAATGGTACCATTGCCTTTCTAGCAGAGGCAGTTTCTTCAGAGCAACTCACCGAACTGTCCTGGCCAGTAACGGAGTTCACAATCCCTGCTGGCAGCTCTCTAATGCCGCCTACAGACTGGAACAGTCCCAGCCATCTTTCCTGGCTAAAGAAGACTGTACTTTCTTTCCAGCTTCCACAGATGGACAGGCCTCCACATGGAGGTGAGCAAGTAGATATATAGATAGTACATCTGTAGAAATGGGGTGGCTGGAGTTGAAGCAACCAAGAATTTTTAGCATTTGCTAATTTAATGTAATGTTGCTTTAATTTAATGTAACGTTTGCAGCTTGGCTTTGCTTCTGTAATCATTTGTGTAATTGAATTTATCTGAAATATTACGGTCATCTCTTCCTGGCAGCTCCTTGGGTCCCAGTTTGCTCCATGATTATGGACTACGTGTCACAGATTACGCGGTCACCAACAGATCTTCCTGTGTTGTTCTCTGAAGTTCAGTTCCTCCTGGGTCGCATAAAGAAACCATGTTTTGCACAGGAATGCATTACCGGCATCGACCCATTGGTGCAAGATATTCCATGGGATGAGATTATTGCTCTTTGCATCAACCACAAATTGAGAGCCTGGGACCCGTCTTTAATTCCTGAATCTAAAGGTAAACTTATATTCTACATAAGAAGAGCATTTTTTGCATCATGTAAAACATTCAATAATCTTAAATCTCTTTAAATTAGATTTTTTATATGGATTTTTGCAAATATAAGGTTCATATGGTAGGAAGAGATGGAACGACAGAGACATAAGCCCCCTTTCCTTTTATTAATGATGTATATGAAAACCAGCTTCCTGTCCCCGGTCTGCAGATGTTTGACCACATAGAAGGATCATGCAGGATGTGGCCAATCACATGTCACTTGTATGCTGGACTGCAATCCGTGTGACACATCAGTGTGACACTTACCGGCGCCTGGGAAAAAGCGGTACAAGTCGTGCCATTCCTAGGCACTGGGTGCTGAAGGCAGCTCTCATCATTGTCGCCTGGTCACGCTGATCTCGGGGAAACCAGGTGACACTGATGAGAGCTGCCTTAAGCACCCAGCACCTGGGAACAGCGCAAACTGTACCGCTTTTCCCAGGCGCCAGTGCGTGTCACACGGATGCCACACTTATGTAACACATGGATAGCTCCTTTACTGTTTTTTCCAGTACCGGAAATATAAGGACAAGTGAAGGGGGTATTGCTTATTGGACCACGTAGATACGTGTTTTTATAATACTGGTCTTCTGTCAGTTGAGACGCGAGTCTCAGTTTCGGAGCTTCGCTTCTTCAGATTGCAGAGTGTCCTGATACATGACTGTGATGGGTGAATTTGAATTACGTGATGGGGGCTGTATATTACAATCTTGCAAAACCCCTTTAACTAGGATATTAGACATGACGGGCTGCATTTAGAGGGAAGCTGTCAGCAGATTTTTTTAGACCTCAAACTAGTGTCCTGAATGTGAAGTACCTGTAAAGTTGATGACGTCTGTACCTTTGTTTTATAAGTCTGCACCTCTGTGTTCTAGAAATCTGTTGTCTAATTTATATGCAGATGAGCCACAAGTACGGGGGGTTCGGCACTTTTCTCTGTGATGTGCTGTCCCGTCCAAGAACTTGCACAGGCGCTGTCATTCCTGGGGGCAGCATCTGCAAAAAATCAATAGTCTGGCCCTAGCAACGTGAGCAGGACCTTACTACTCATGCGCCACCTCCCGAGAATGATTGTGCCTTCACAAGATCTCAGATGGGGGTCCGGGTTATATAGAAAAGTGACTTGTCAGTCACTGACAGGAGGACGCAGGTGGGCAGAGAAAGAGATGCATGAGAACGGTAAGTGCGGGGGGCTTATAAAACAAAGGTATGGATGTCACTAACATGACAGGGACTTTACTGAGATGATGATAATTTGAGGTTTAAAGGGAGCCTGCTGCCGGGCATGTGCATATCGTATCGGTATTTAATACACCATTGCTGCTTATTTCTTTACAGTTTTCCAAGAAGATTTTTATGTCTATTTCTTTGAGAAAGATTTGAGAGACTTCACATATCCGGACACATGGGAAAACGCTCGTCTGTCCACTCATCAGAACAGACTGGAAACGTCTAACATGTAATCGTTTTTTTTATTTTATTTGCATTTTCAAAATCTGGAATAGACTGAACCCAGGAGAAATGTTGTGTTCTGTTTCATTATTGCAGTGCTCCAAGTGAACCCATGTGTTTCCTTACATTGCAGCCCTCAGAGTACCAGGAAGCCTTCCGTACAGACATCCCGGACTCTACACACGGCCTTTGTATCCAGTGAAGATGATATGGAGAAAGTCATGATAAATCCTGAGCTGTCTGATCTCAAGTCTCTTCAGTCACAGCTAAACCGCTCACTTTTAGCCGAGAAAGAGGAGGATGAAAGGTAATGGCGCTCTTCTTATACCGATGCTTCGACATTTCAGCTTTTGTGGAGGTCACAACGATCAGCAAATTTGTTATAATTTACTGCTTAAATATTTGTAGAATTATTATCATTTTAATTATGTGAATTTATAATTAACAGATTCACTGAAAAACTGCAGCAGCTACTGGTGGAAGAACCTCTGGATGCATCTCTTCGCCTGCCCTTATACCTGCCCATCCCTACACTGCCAGATTCTCTAGAAAATTCAGTTATAGTTCCAGCCTTGCAAAAGTCATCAACGCGAGGCGCTAAATATTCTCCAACCAAGCCAGACCGTATTGTGCGCCGCTCCTCGCTAAAACCATCCGTGAAAGACAAAATAAATGAGTTGTGTGTGAATTTGAGAAGGAATCAACGAGAGGATATCGCCTTCAGCTTGCACCTTAGCACCCAGCTTAGTATGGGCAAAATTGATGAAGGGAGCAGTTCTCCAAATAAATAAGACCCTATTTACATCCAGCGGTGCTGGACCTGGCAGATTAATATCTAGGATTAGAGGAAATGATCCACATCTGCTATAGTCTGCCATGGAATATTACAATGTTATTAAGGTGTTCAGTTCTTTCATTTGGCATGTTACACGATCCAATAAATATATCTTCTGGTATTTTTTGTTATTAGAACATTAAGTGAAAAATGTTCAGTTTGCCGAACGATGTTAGATTTGGAAAATGAAATGTAAAATGTATGCCCAATTATTTAACTAGCAATGTGTACATATAAAATGGAATAGAAAATGTTTAGAGTTTTCAGCATCTTATGACTATATTTTCTGTGTATTTTATGAAATTGTGAATCACAATAAATTTTAAATTTGTACAATTCTTATTGAGGTTACAATATCTGAAAGCTAGATTAATATTTTCTGCTTGTGTTTTTTAAATTCAGAATTAGAACTAATCGTAGCCTGAAGTGTTTTCTATGGTGCGGTCATACAGAATGTCGTGTATGAGCCTTGAGAGCATTTATAATAGCACGGCACATATGGATGTGTTTTGGGTGTTGAACTCTGAGAAGGAAGATAAAGCAGATTAGTTTTAATAAAACGTATCCACATGATGCAGAAAAATGGCTTTTTAGAAATTTACATGCAATGTAGTTCTTAAAGGGAATCTGTTACCAGGTTATTGTTACCTAATTTCAGAGCAGTGTAATGTAGGGGCAGAGACCCTGATTCCATGTATCACTTACTGAGTTGCTTACTGTTGTTTTTTTTTTTCTGTTAGAAAATCAGTTTTATCAGTAAGAGATTATCACTAGAGGAATACTTAGGCTATGTGCACATGTTGCGGAATTGCTGCGGATCGGCAGCGGATTGGCCGCTGCGGATTTGCAGCAGTTTTCCATGAGTTTACATTACCATGTAAACCTATGGAAAACAAAATCCGCAGTGCACATGCTGCAGAAAAAAACACGCGGAAACGCAGCGTTTTTTATTCGGCAGCATGTCAATTCTTTGCACGGATTCCGCAGCGGTTTACACCTGCTCCATAATAGGAATCTGCAGGTGGAATCCGCACAAAATCCGCAAAAAAATCGCGGTAATTCCGCAGGCAATCCGCAGTGTGGTTTACCTGCGGATTTACCAAAATCAGTCCTGAAAAATCCACAACACTTTCCGCAACGTGTGCACGTGGCTTTAAAGGGGTTGTCCTACTACTAGGATAACTCCTTGAGCTAAGTGTTAGGCCCCTATAAAATAAAAAAAAGCCTATACTCGCCTTCTGTGCTGTCGCCATTCCCTCGGTGTCTGCACTCGTGCGATTGTTGTGACACATGATCCTGGCGCCCAATCATCGCTGACGTCACTGTCCCCACTTTCTGTCGAATTGAACATGATGACGAAGTCCGGGCTGCTGCTGATCTCAGACTTCCTCTTTATATTCAATTTGTACGAAGGCAAAGGCAGTGACGCCAGTGCGTACTGGGCACTAGCTTCATGTGTCATACAGCCGCACGAGGGCCCGGGACTGCGAGTTCCGACACCGCTGGAATTACGCCGGCACGGAAGGTGAGTATAGGTTTTTTTTTTATTTTATCAGGGTCAAACATTTAGATCAAGAAGGGGTTGTCCTAGTAGTGGACAACCTCTTTAACATGCCATGTAGTTCATCCTTGCGCCCCACCGCTGTTTGGCAGTTTTCTGCTTATGCACAGTAAGCTGCCACTCAGTAGTGTGGGCAGGGTTATACAGAGCTCAGCATTCCGAGCACTGCTAGATCTGTAGCAACCAGTAAGTAAGTGACACATCACTGAATTCCTGTACTCTGCCCCTATTATCATTCTGCTCTCAGATGGGGTAACAAAACCAACCTGGTGACAGATTATCTTTAAATCCACAATGTGTCAATTATTTCTGCATAGGGTAGAATCGGCTGCAAACCCATGATGAAATTCGTATGTAAAACTTTTGTTGCTTTGCCTGAAAGTCTGGAAAATAGCCATCTTCTAAGGGCTCGCTCACACTGTCGTATAACATGGGTCATCTATGATTTGATCAGATCCTGCAAAACTGCAATAACAACCCTTACACAAAAAGTGGATGGTGTTAAGGAAGAAGTGGCTAAAATAAAGGCAGACATGATTAAAGTGGATAATAGAGTGGGTGCGGTGGAGGAAAGAGTATGTGTGCTGGAGAATCAACTTTCTAAAATGCAGAAGTCTCAATATCAATGTCTGCAAAAATGTGCTGCTATGGCTAATAAGAATGATGATCTGGAAAATGGATCAAGGAGGAATAATGTGAGACTTGTGGGCATCCCTGAGAAGACTGAAGGGACTGACCCTACAAAGTGTATTGTGGAATAGCTCCACAATAAGATAGGTGCTGATAACCTGTCTTAAGTTATTTGCAGTGGAAAGGGCACACCTCATTCCTATGAGACCCCTCCCGCCGAGGTCCCCCCCCTCGTATTATCCTTGCTAGGATCCTTAATTATATAGGCAGAGACACTTTATTGAGGAGTGCCCGAATGACTGAGGGCATGTGTATTAATGGCCAAAAGATCTCTATTTACTCGGATTACTCGGCTGAGGTGCAAAAGCAGAGGATGAGATATGGATCGGTTAAAATGAGTCTGAGTGACCTGAATTTGATTTACTCTACTCTGTACCTGGCAAAGCTTAGGGTTGTAGCCCTGAGAGCAGTTCACTTTTTTCCAACACCAGAAGAAGCCGCTAAATGGCTGGACTTAAATAAAAAGAAGCTTATAGCTGACAAGGAAAGAGGGAAGTGAAAGGTAGATGCTGGAAATGGAGATGTAGCCTTATAGAAGTCTCTAGACCCTGTTTTAATAGTATGAGGACCACAGAGGGACATATTGTAATAATGATGAGATATATATATATATATATATATATATATATATATATATATATATATATATATATATATATATTTATATTATAAGAAAAAAGGAACAGCACTACACTGATACTTATCTTCGGGTGCAGGGCCCCAAGCAACCAGTCCAATTGATTGCACAAGGTTCACAGAGACTCAAAAAAGAGGCAGCACTCCATAGTAAGGTGAAAAACATGTGGCAGGTTTAATCGACCCACATAGCCGGGCGACGTTTCAGCTCAATCTGAGCCTTTCTCAAAGTTTTGAGAAAGGCTCAGATTGAGCTGAAACGTCGCCCGGCTATGTGGATCGATTAAACCTGCCACATGTTTTTCACCTTACCATGGAGTGCTGCCTCTTTTTTGAGTCTCTCTCTCTCTCTCTCTCTCTATCTCTCTCTATCTCTCTCTCTCTATATATATATATATATATATATATATATATATATATATATATATATATATATATATATATATATATATATATATATATATATATATATATATACACAGAGGAGTTGGGAAGGTGTTGTAGTTAGAGCGGTTTAAAGTCACTGTGGAAAGGTTAGCTAGACGTGGGACTACCCACTCTCTAATAAGAGGAAAAAATATACCAACGGAATGGTTATGGTTTATTGTGTTAATGATTACTGGGGAGATAGGATAGGGTTGGGGTTTATTGTTGGAAAGTGGGATTTACTGAAAACGTGGAGCAGCATTCTATTTTAACCCCTTCCTGACCTTTGACGCAGCGTATGCGTCATGAAAACCTGTGCCAATCCGACCTGTGACGCAGCATATGCGTCATGGTTGGATCGCTCTCCTGCAGGCCGGGTGAAAGGGTTAACTGTAATTTCACCCCACCTGCAGGGACAGGGAGAGTGGTACTTGAGCCCGGGGGTGACTTTGCCCCCCCCCCCCGTGGCTACGATCACTCTGATTGGCTGTTGAAAGTGACGTTTCACTTTCAATCAGAGCGATAGTAATATTTCACCAATGAAAATTGGTGAAATATTACAATACAGCCATGGCCGATGCTGCAATGGCATCAGCCATGGCTGGAGACCGCGATCTGCCACCGCCACCGATCTCCTCCCCTCCGTTCTCTGTCCTGTCATCTGCTGTCCTCCGCTGCCCTCCTTCCTCCTTTCCACTCCCCCATGCTCCGATCTCCCCCCCGCTGTCCGATCCCACCCCCGCATACTTACCGAGCTCCGGTGTCCGTCCGTCTTCTCCATGGGCGACGCCATCTTCCAAAATGGCAGGCGCATGCGCAGGGCGCCTGCCGAATCGGCCGGCAGATTCGTTACATGTACCTTTTGATCGCTGTGATAGGTTCTATCTCAGCGATCAAAATAAAATAATAAATAAACCCCCCCTTTATCACCCCCATAGGTAGGGACAATAATAAAATAAAGAAAATATATATATTTTTTTTTCCACTAGGGTTAGGGCTAGAATTAGGGTTAGAACTAGGGTTAGGGTTAGAATTCGGCTATGTGCACACGGCGTGGATTTGGCTGTGAATCCGCAGCGGATTTCCCGATGCGGATTCATAGCAGTTTTCCATCAGGTTTACAGTACCATGTAAACATATGGAAAACCAAATCCGCTGTGCCCATAGTGCGGAAAATACCGCGCAGAAACGCTGTGTTGTATTTTCCGCAGCATGTCAATTCTTTGTGCGGGTTCCGCAGCGTTTTACACCTGTTCCTCAATAGGTATCCGCAGGTGAAATCCGCACAAAAAACACTGGAAATCCATGGTAAATCCGTAGGTAAAACGCAGTGCCTTTTACCTGCGGATTTTTAAAAAATGGTGCTTAAAATCTCACACGAATCCGCAACGTGGGCACATAGCCTTAGGGTTGGAATTAGAGTTAGGGTTGGAATTAGGGCTAGGGTTGGAAATAGGGTTAAGATTAGGCTGTGGTTAGGGGTGTGTTTGGGATAGGGTTGGGATTAGGGTTAGGGGTGTGTTGGGGTTAGGGTTGTGATTAGGGTTATGGCTAGAGTTGGGAATAGGGTTAGGGGTGTGTTGGGGTTAGTGTTGGAGTTAGAATTGAGGGGTTTCCACTGTTTAGGCACATCAGGGGTCTCCAAACGCAACATGGCGCTACCATTGATTCCAGCCAATCTTGCATTCAAAAAGTCAAATGGTGCGCCCTCCCTTCCGAGCCCCGACGTGCGCCCAAACAGTGGTTTACCCCCAC
This sequence comes from Ranitomeya variabilis, assembly GCF_051348905.1. Classification (NCBI taxonomy): domain Eukaryota; kingdom Metazoa; phylum Chordata; class Amphibia; order Anura; family Dendrobatidae; genus Ranitomeya; species Ranitomeya variabilis. The sequence goes on from NC_135238.1 coordinate 181,532,977, forward strand.
ATATTGGGTACCAGCATACTCAGGATAAACTAGGCAACAATTTTTGGGGTCCAATTTCTCCTGTTACCCTTGTGAAAATAAAAAATTGCTTGCTAAAACATAATTTTTGAGGAAAGAAAAAAGATTTTTTTATTTCCACGGCTCTGCGTGATAAACTTCTGTCAAGCACTTTAGGTTTTAAAGTGGTCACCACACATCTAGATTAGTTCCATGGGAGGTCTAGTTTGTAAAATGGGGTCACATGTGGGGGAGCTCCAATGTTTAGGCACACAGGGGCTCTCCAAATGCGACATGGTGTCCGCTAACGATTGGAGCTAATTTTTCATTCAAAAAGTCAAATGGCGCTCCTTCCCTTCCGGGCCCTGCCGTGTGCCAAAACAGTGGTTTACCCCCACATGTGAGGTATCAGTGTACTCAGGAGAAATTGCCCAATAAATTTTAGGATCCATTTTATCCTATTGCCCATGAGGAAATGAACAAATTGAGGCTAAAAGAATTTTTTGGTGAAAAAAAAGTACTTTTTCATTTTTACGGATCAATTTGTGAAGCACCTGGGGGTTCAAAGTGCTCATTATGCATCTAGATAAGCTCCTTGGGGGGTCTAGTTTCCAAAATGGGGTCACTTGTGGGGGAGCTCCAATGTTTAGGTACACAGGGGCTCTCCAAATGTGACATGGTGTCCGCTAAAGATTGGAGCCAATTTTTAATTGAAAAGGTCAAATGGCGCTCCTTCCCTTCCGAGCCCTGTCGTGCACCCAAACATTGGTTCCCCCCACATATGGGGTATTGGCGTACTCAGGACAAATTGTACAATAACTTTTGGGTCCAGTTTCTCTTTTTACCCTTGGGAAAATAAAAAAATTGTTGCTAAAAGATCATTTTTGTGACTAAAAAGTTAAATGTTCATTTTTTCCTTCCATGTTGCTTCTGCTACTGTGAAACACCTGAAGGGTTAATAAACGTCTTGAATGTGATTTTGAGTACCTTGAGGGGTGCAGTTTTTAGAATGGTGTCGCTTTTTGGTATTTTCAGCCATATAGACCCCTCAAACTGACTTCAAATGTGAGGTGGTCCCTAAAATAAAATGGTTTTGTAAATTTTATTGTAAAAATGAGAAATGACTGGTCAAATTTTAACCTTTATAAACTTCCTAGAAAAAAAAAAAAATATTGTTTCCAAAATTGTGCTGATGTAAAGTAGACATGTGGGAAATGTTATTTATTAACTATTTTGTGTCACATAACTCTCTCGTTTGAATAAAAATTCAAAATTTGAAAATTGCGAAATTTTCAAAATTTTAGCCAAAGTTCCATTTTTTTCACAAATAAACGCAAAAATTATCGACCTAAATTTACCACTAACATGAAGCCCAATATGTCACGAAAAAAAAATCTCAGAACCGCTAGGATCCGTTGAAGCATTCCTGAGTTATTACCTCATAAAGGGACACTAGTCAGAATTGCAAAAAAAAACGCTCAGGTCATTCATGTCAATATAGGCTGGGTCATGAAGGGGTTAAGGGGTCAGGAGTTTGTATACATGAGGTTATATGATGAGGGATAAAATTAAAGTTCTTAGTTGGAATATAAGAGGACTGTGAGGGGGAACTTGAAGAACGTTGATGTTGGAATATGTTAGAAATCGGAGTCCGGATGCCATTTGTCTCCAAGAAGCACATCTACTTGGGGAAAAGGTGGATCGGGAAGTCATATCATTCTACTTATTCTTCGTATGCTAGGAGGGTCTCAATTTTGATAGGGGCACCCACACCCTTTGAAGAAATCGAGAGTCATGTAGATAGGGATGGGCAATATGTTTTGATACTTTGAAAATTTATGGGCAACCATTATGTATAGTGGCTGTGTATTTCCCACCCCCATATTCTGGGAAAAAGGTCCAAGAGATATTTGAATTATATAAACAGGGTATAGGATTACCATTGTTAATTATCGGGGATTTCAATTATGTAGTGAATGAAGGGTGGGATAGGTGTTGTGAATTCTGCTCTTGGGTTCCCTACGGTGGTTTTTGGTGGTAATGCAGTTGTCCCTGAGTTGCAATCTTGGGCAGGTGTCTGCTGATTGCAGCTTTGACTGGGCTATTTAGGTCTGCTGGATTCTTTAGTCATTGCCAGTTGTCCATTGTTCTTGGAGGTTTCACATCTCTGTCTGGTTCCTCTGCCCTGCTGCCCAAATCAGCAAAGATAAGTTCTGGTTTTTGTTTCTGTTACCCACATGCTGTGGGCTTTACAGTTTAGTGCTATTCATTGTTTTTTTCTTGTCCAGCTTAGACTGTAAGGATTTATTCAGTCAAGTTGGATTCTCAGGAGATGCAGATATACATTCCATGCCTTTAGTTACCGGTAGATGTGGAATTTTTGTATTTTCTGCTGTGGATATTTTTTAGTGTTTTAATACTGACCGCTTAGTATTCTGTCCTATCCTTTTCTATTTAGCTAGAGTGGCCTCCTTTGCTAAATCCTGTTTTCAGTCTGTGTGTGTTTTTCCTCTCCTCTCACAGTCAATATTTGTGGGGGGCTGCTTATCCTTTGGGGTTTTTCTCTGAGGCAAGATAGTATTCCCATTTCTATCTATAGGGGTATTTAGTCCTCCGGGTGTGTCGAGGTGTCTAGGATTGTTAGGTACATCTCACGGCTACTTCTAGTTGCGGTGATAAGTTCAGGGTTTGCGGTCAGTACAGGTTCCACCTTCTCCAGAGAAAGTTTCATGCTGCTCCAAGGTCACCGGATCATAACAGATAGGCACAAGCAAGGCATGAGTGAGGGCACTAAAATACTATCATTATTTGGGAACTGTACGAAAGAGTTGGGGATGGTGTATCTCTGGAGAGTGAGAACAAAGTCTGTTACTCCTGCAACTCATTGGTCTCTCTCCAGGATTGACCTAGCATTGGGTAATGATCTAATGACTCATATGATCTGTGGGGTAAAATACCTCCTGAGAGTGATTTCAGATCACAAGCCTATAGAGTTGTTAGTTAGATGGGGAGGTGGGTGGAAGTTGCACCCGTTATGGCTTGAACATATTAATATGGACAACATTAAGAGGGACATTAAAGAATATTGGCAGTTTTAACTAGGATAGTGCTGAAAGTTTGGGACGCAATGAAAGCTTTTTTGAGGGGCCTTCTTTTTAGGGAGATTTGTAAATGTAAATCCAATACTTGGCTAGAAGATAGGGAAGTCAGAGACACTAGAAAGGGACATAGTGTCAAACCCATCAGTGGAAAATCAAGGTAGATTTAGGGAAGCCCAGGAAGTGGTCAATAAGCTTTATATGAAGAAAGCAGAGAGAAGACAAGCATTCCAGAAACTACAGTTTTTTGAGGAAGGGGAAAGAGTGGGGCACTTGCTCTCGGTGGTGACATCAGCACAGAAGGAGTCGTCATATGTATACAAATTAAGGACAGACGAGGGGACAGAGATGGTGGACACAGAGGGCATTCTGGGGGAGTATAGCAGGTTTTATGAACAATTGTATGCATCTGAACTGAGGGCCACATTAGGGGATATTAGAAGGTTTCCTTGGAGCGGTGGGACTTCCCAGGATTATGGATTGTGATAGTAGGAGGTTGGATTAACCTATAACGGAAGAGGAGATTAAAATTGCTATCAAGTCAATGACAAATAATAGGACCCCTGGAGCTGATGGACTCCCGGTTGAGATATATAAAAACTTGATGGGTGTATCAGTGGCTAAATTAGAGGTAGTCTTTGAAGAGGCTTTAAAGGAAGGGGAGTTGCCGGCGTCCATGATAGAGGCAATAGTGGTTATTCTGAAGGAAGGTAAGGACCCAGGGTTGGCAGAATCTTATAGACCCATTTAGTTGCTGATGGCAGATGTTAAGATATTGGCCAAGGTAGTGGCTACCCGCTTGGCAAGCGTAGTCCAGAATCTGGTCCATCCTGATCAATCCGGTTTTATGCCAAATAAGACTACAGCGATAAATTTGCGTAGACTATTTTTGAACTTGTAGCTGCCGTCGGCTAATGGGGGTAGTAGTGTTGTGGTATCGCTGGATGCGCGTAAAGCGTTTGATAGTGTTGAATGGTGTTATCTTTGGGAGGTATTAAGAGGTTTTGGATTTGGGACGACCTTTATTTCATGGGTGCGACTATTATATACATCCCCGACTGCTAGGGTTAGAGTTAATGGACAGTTGTCTGGAAGTTTTAATGTTTATAGGGGGAGTAGGCAGGGGTGTCCACTGTCTCCACTACTTTTTGCGTTGGCAGTGGAGCCCCTGGCGCAGACAATTAGAAATGCGGTCTCAGTTAATTGGCTTAGGTATGGCCTAGTAGAGGAAAAAAATAGCCCTGTATGCGGATGACCTGTTGATTTTTTTGAAGGACTCTGGGGAGTCATTGCTGGGAGCGATGAATATCCTTAGGACATTTGGGAAATGTATCAAGCCTTGAAATTAACTGGGAGAAATCTAATATTCTGGTGGTGGATGGAGGTTGCGATGATATACTGATAACGGGGGAGGGTAGTAAGTTGGCAGTGGTCCAACAGTTCAAATATTTGGGCATCCAGGTGTCATTTCCCCTCTCTAGCTATGTGGACCTGAATCTGTCCACATTGCTGGATAGTTTTAGGAGGAAAACAGAATCTACACCCACGCCCATATCTCTCAGTGGTTGGAAGGATAAACCTGATTAAAATGATTCTCATGCCCCAATTACTGTACGTATTGCACAATACCCCATATGACTGCACCAGAGATGGTTTTGCACCATCAAGTCTATGTTTCGAGACCTTGTTTGGGGGGAAATAAACAGCCAAGAATCAGGCTGGAATTACTATAGAGGCCTAAGGATGGAGGGAGACTGGCACTTCCGAACCCTTGGATCTATTTTTTGGCAGAGCAGGGTCAACAGATGAGAGGTTGAAGGGAGGTGAATGGCATGGGCTAAGTTCAACGGATTTTGGTTCAGTTGTTGGGAAGGGATCCATTAGTTCAGGGCTTGGAGGCAGGTAGTTTTCAGAAGTTTGGAACGGCCTATCCGACACTACTACAAAAGATGTGGGAGGCAATTAAAAAGACGGGGAGTGGGGCTCCTGACAAATTTTTCTCCAATATGGAAAAACGAAGTATTACCGGAATTTATTAAAATGTAGAAATTAAAAAAATTAGAAGATACTGGGTATTCAATATATGGCCCAAATACAAGAAGCACAAGTGCTGACATCCTTTGAGGCACTGCAGGAGGGTTATGGGTTACCGGAGGTCTGTAAGTTTCAATATGGACAGCTGAGGCATGACTACTTAACATAGAGTAAAACAGTTAATATGGAGATTCGTAAAGATATTCTGGTGGACTATGTGCGAAGGGGGTAACAAAAGGGGTGGTTTCAGATATTTACAAAGATTTGTTGTATACCTTTCTAAACAGGTACCCGATTAAAGCAAAAGAGAAATGGGAGGAAGAGTTGGGAAGGATAGAGGGGGATAAATGGGAAGATATCATGGAATATATCCCCAAGTTATCATTATGTGAGCCGGGTAGACTCTTGCAAATACAGGTCCTTCTCAAAAAATTAGCATATAGTGTTAAATTTCATTATTTACCATAATGTAATGATTACAATTAAACTTTCATATATTATAGATTCATTATCCACCAACTGAAATTTGTCAGGTCTTTTATTGTTTTAATACTGATGATTTTGGCATACAACTCCTGATAACCCAAAAAACGTGTCTCAATAAATTAGCATATTTCACCCGTCCAATCAAATAAAAGTGTTTTTTAATAACAAACAAAAAAACAATCAAATAATAATGTTCAGTTATGCACTCAATACTTGGTCGGGAATCCTTTGGCAGAAATGACTGCTTCAATGCGGCGTGGCATGGAGGCAATCAGCCTGTGACACTGCTGAGATGTTATGGAGGCCCAGGATGCTTCAATAGCGGCCTTAAGCTCATCCAGAGTGTTGGGTCTTGCGTCTCTCAACTTTCTTTTCACAATATCCCACAGATTCTCTATGGGGTTCAGGTCAGGAGAGTTGGCAGGCCAATTGAGCACAGTAATACCATGGTCAGTAAACCATTTACCAGTGGTTTTGGCACTGTGAGCAGGTGCCAGGTCGTGCTGAAAAATGAAATCTTCATCTCCATAAAGCATTTCAGCCGATGGAAGCATGAAGTGCTCCAAAATCTCCTGATAGCTAGCTGCATTGACCCTGCCCTTGATGAAACACAGTGGACCAACACCAGCAGCTGACATGGCACCCCACACCATCACTGACTGTGGGTACTTGACACTGGACTTCAGGCATTTTGGCATTTCCTTCTCCCCAGTCTTCCTCCAGACTCTGGCACCTTGATTTCCGAATGACATGCAAAATTTGCTTTCATCAGAAAAAAGTACTTGGGACCACTTAGCAACAGTCCAGTGCTGCTTCTCTGTAGCCCATTTCCTGCACACGCCTGTGCACGGTGGCTCTGGATGTTTCCACACCAGACTCAGTCCACTGCTTCCTCAGGTTCCCCAAGGTCTGGAATCGGTCCTTCTCCACAATCTTCCTCAGGGTCCGGTCACCTCTTCTCGTTGTACAGCGTTTTCTGCCACATTGTTTCCTTCCAACAGACTTACCATTGAGGTGCCTTGATACAGCACTCTGGGAACAGCCTATTTGTTGAGAAATTTCTTTTTGGGTCTTACCCTCTTGCTTGAGGGTGTCAATGATGGCCTTCTTGACATCTGTCAGGTCGCTAGTCTTACCCATGATGGGGGTTTTGAGTAATGAACCAGGCAGGGAGTTTTTAAAAGCCTCAGGTATCTTTTGCATGTGTTTAGAGTTAATTAGTTGATTCAGAAGATTAGGGTAATAGGTCGTTTAGAGGACCTTTTCTTGATATGCTAATTTATTGAGACAGGTTTTTTGGGTTATCAGGAGTTGTATGCCAAAATCATCAGTATTAAAACAATAAAAGACCTGACAAATTTCAGTTGGTGGATAATGAATCTATAATATATGAAAGTTTAATTGTAATCATTACATTATGGTAAATAATGAAATTTAACACTATATGCTAATTTTTTGAGAAGGACCTGTATATGTGCTCCATAGAGTATATAGAACTCCAGATAGGCTGTATAGAGCCGGGTTGAGACAGACCTCTGTGTCCTAGGTGTCAGTACGAGGGGGCAGGGAATCTGCACGTTTTATGGCAATGTCCGAGGCTGAACTCATATTGGTTAGATGTGGGGGAAGCAATTGAGAAAACATGGTTGTAAAATTGAAAGGGACCCTGTGGTATGCATTTTGGGCTACATGGAGGAGATCCGGGTGCATAATTGTCATAAACTGGCAATAGCCAGATTGTTGTAAGTTGTGCGAAAATTAATCGCCAGACACTGGGTAAGTGAAGAACCGCCGACGCTGCGAGAATTTTATAGGCCGTCTGATATTATTGTTAATATAGAAAAAAGAATTTATGAAAAAAGAAAAGGGGGAAAACCTTTGAAACACTGGAAACAATGGATGGAGAGGGGCTCCCATTAGAATGCTGTTTTAATGTATGTTATTGTCCTGTTGCTGTTCATATATACAGTCATGGCCAAAAGTTTTGAGAATGACACCAAAATTATATTTTCACATGATCTGCTGCCCTCTGGTTTTTATTAGTGTTTGTCTGATGTTTATATCACATACAGAAATATAATTGCAATCATATTATGAGTACCAATAGGTTATATTGACAGTTAGAATGAGTTAATGCAGCAAGTCAATATTAGCAGTGTTGACCCTTCTTCTTCAAGACCTCTGCAATTCTCCCTGGCATGCTCTCAATCAACTTCTGGACCAAATCCTGACTGATAGCAGTCCATTCTTGCATAATCAATGCTTGCATTTTGCCAGAATTTGTTGGTTTTTGTTTGTCCACCCGTCTCTTGATGATTGACCACAAGTTCTCAATGGGATTAAGATCTGGGGAGTTTCCAGGCCATGGACCCAAAATCTCTGTTTTGTTCCATGAGCCATTTAGTTATCACCTTTGCTTTATGGCAAGGTGCTCCGTCATGCTGGAAAAGGCATTGTTGGGCGCCAAACTGCTCTTGGACGGTTGGGAGAAGTTGCTCTTGGAGGACATTCTGGTACCATTCTTTATTCATGGCTGTGTTTTTAGGCAAGACTGTGAGTGAGCCGATTCCCTTGGCTGAGAAGCAACACCAGACATGAATGGTTTCAGGATGCTTTACAGTTGGCATGAGACAAGACTGGTGGTAGCGCTCACCTCTTCTCCGAATAAGCTGTTTTCAGATGTCCCAAACAATCGAAAAGGGGATTCATCAGAGAAAATGACTTTGCCCCAGTTTTCAGCAGTCCACTCCCTGTACCTTTTGCAGAATATCAGTCGGTCCCTGATGGTTTTTCTGGAGAGAAGTGGCTTCTTTGCTGCCCTCCTTGAAACCAGGCCTTGCTCAAAGTGTCTCCGCCTCACAGTGCGTGCAGAAGCACTCACACCAGCCTGCTGCCATTCCTGAGCAAGCTCGGCACTGCTGGTAGTCCGATCCCGCAGCTGAAACAGTTTTAAGATACGGTCCTGGCGCTTGCTGGTCTTTCTTGGGCGCCCTGGAGCCTTTTTGACAACAATGGAAGCTCTCTCCTTGAAGTTCTTGATGATGCGATAGACTGTTGACTGAGGTGCAATCTTTGTAGCTGCGACACTCTTCCCTGTTAGGCCATTTTTGTGCAGTGCAATGATGGCTGCACGTTTCATTAGAGATAACCATGGTTAACTGAAGAGAATCAATGATACCAAGCACCAGCCTCCTTTTAAAGTGTCCAGTGATGTCATTCTTACTTAATCATGACTGATTGATCGCCAACCCTGTCCTCATCAACACCCACACCTGTGTTAATGGATCAATCACTAAAACGATGTTAGCTGCTCCTTTTAAGGCAGGACTGCAATGATGTTGAAATGTGTTTTGGGGGTTAAAGTTCATTTTCTGGGCAAATATTGACTTTGCAAGTACAGTAATTGCTGTTAAGCTGATCACTCTGACATTCAGGAGTATATGCAAATTGCCATTAGAAAAAATGAAGCAGTAGACTTTGGAAAAATTAATATTTGTCTCATTCTCAAAATTTTTGTCCATGACTGTATAATGAGGGGGGAGTAACTTGAAATATGTAAACATGTCTATTTTGACACAATTGCACTTGTCTGTTAATTTAAATTCTGTCAATAAAAATTTATCTGATTTAAAAAAAACAAACAAACTAATATATGGGTGAAACGTCGGACATCATCCAAGAACAGTCCAATGTACGCGAACAGAGACAATGGAGAAAAAGAAGAAATTAAGTTCTCCATCTTCTCCGCACCTGTCAGGCAGGAATCTGATCACAGTAGGATGACACTCGGATCACTTACTGACAGAGTTTGAGTTGAGTGTGATTAACATAATCGGGCCGATTCTCTAACTTTCCCTTGATGACACACACTCCTCAACATTTAAATTGTAACACCAAGCAGGAAAATTTGTAGGATTTTGGAAATCGCAGTGTGGATAGACATGTTTATGATATGCAAGTGATAAAAAAAAATTGAAACAAAATTTTCAGAATAACAATGTATTCACTATTTTGTGTAAGTGTTAGGTGTGAGTGTTTTCTGCTACACTGCATGTATTTGGGCAAATCATGAAGATCTGCTGCTGCAGCTCCATGTGAAATTGCCAAGAAATTACATCCCGGATGTTCTTGATGGTATTCCAAGTCTAGAGGCGCTGTAGGCCATGGCAACTCATTTAGGCCAGACAGGTTCCTTACAGTAGTACAAGCAGCATCCAACCTGGCATTGTCATATAGAAAAACGCCTGGTATACCGGAGAGATGGCCACACCACTGCTTTCACGATTAATCTATTCTTACTGTAAGTGAATTTGTAAGTCACATACCAAGCCTAAGGCATTAAAACTGTCTACACAAACCATTGGAAGCCATGACCTTGGGCTATGAACCTGATGTCCAGGCCATCACAGTGCAGCGGAAGAGGGCAATAGTGGGTGGAATGGAAGTCTACGCTCCAAGACAATGAGTCCAGCTTTTGTCTTGGACAGAATGATAGTTGGAGATTGGTTTGGAGACTGTGTACACTCCATTCAGAAACTATTGCAAGGAAACCTCGCACCAGTCCTACTTCCAGAATTATAACGTAGGGTGACATTTTAGTATATGGTAACCAGACTCTGGTCTTCATTCTAGTTATATCAATATCTTGGCATTCTAGTGATTTGGTGGTGAAACCAATGATAAGTCCATTTCTCCAAAGTGCTGCAGGAACACTTTTTCAGCCAACAATGCCAGGCCACATGTTGTTTATGATGCCGTGAGCTGCCTGCATGGCCTAAACGTGCTACCATGGCTTACATCGTCTCTGGTCTTGTCTTCCATCGAGGACATCATTGATGATTTGTCCAAGTGCATTCACTGTGGCAGAACATTCCTCAGACAACCATTAATATGCCTATTGATGGCAGCCAAGGTGTGTAAGTGTGTGGATTTCTGCATGTTAAGCTCATATTCAATACTGAATAAATCGAGATGTTTGGAAAATTTTGTTTCCATTTATGTCATCCTTTCGCATACCATTATATGTGTATCCATCCTGTGATTTCTATAATTTCACAACTTTTCCATCTCTGTTGCAATTTCAATGTTGAGTAAATACGGTAAATAGCTTCCTGGTTATTCAATGTCTGACAGATGAGGAAGTCTAGAAGCATGACTAGGGATTCTAGTTGAATTAGAGGTGTTTCCACTTGTAGACGGCTGTGTCCGGGTAATAGACATAGTGCAGCTTGGCTGGGTGAGAGGCCTTCAGATGTACCTCTAGGGTGGATCGTAGATACAGCTGGCATTGGGAGTGTTACAGACAGTTCTCCCTAGGATGCCTTTCCTCAATGTGCAATAGCTAGGTGTATAAGGATCTTCTCATTGACAGTAAGTGACATCTAGCTCTTTAATAGGTAGCTTTCCCCACCACAATCAACTTTGTAATGTGTTGTGCACCTACTGCTCTACAGCGGTAATGTGGAGCTGATCTGGCTGTGATTACAGCATGGTGTACTGACTCCGGATATCAGCCTTATTGTTTGAACTTTTTGTGCATGTCAATGTGCAGTTGCATTGGTGCATGTATGGACCTGGCTGGTGGTCCACAGATACGGGTTGGCAACTGCACGTTGACATAATAATAATTTTTATTTATATAGCGCCAACATATTCCGTAGCGCTTTACAACTTATAGAGGGGACTTGTACAGACAATAGACATTACAGCATAACAGAAATCACAGTTCAAAACATACCAGGAGGAATGAGGGCCCTGCTCGCAAGCTTACAACCTATGAGGAAAAGGGAAGACACGAGAGGTGGATGGTAACAATTGCTTTAGTTATTTGGCCTAGCTATAGTGTAAGGCTCGGGTGTTCATGTAAAGCTACATGAACCAGTTAACTGCCTAAGTATGTAGCAGTACAGACACAGAGTGCTATTAACTGTATAAAGTGTATGAGAACATGATGCGAGGAACCTGATTATGTTTTTTTTTGTTTTTTTTTTTTTGAATGGGCCACCCAGGGATGGTTAGGTTAATGCATTGAGGCGGTAGGCAAGTCTGAACAAATGAGTTTTTAGGGCACGCTTAAAACTGTGGGGATTGCGGATTAATCGTATTAACCTAGGTAATGCATTCCAAAGAATCGGCGCAGCACGTGTAAAGTCTTGGAGACAGGAGTGGGAGGTTCTGATTATTGAGGATGCTAACCTGAGGTCATTAGCGGATCGGAGGGCACAGGTAGGGTGGTAGACTGAGACCAGAGAGGAGATGTAGGGTGGTGCTGAGCCATGGAGTGCTTTGTGGATGAGTGTAGTAGTTTTGTACTGGATTCTGGAGTGGATGGGTAGCCAGTGTAATGACTGGCACAAGGTAGAGGCATCGGTGTAACGGTTGGTGAGGAATATAATTCTGGCTGCAGCATTCAGGACAGATTGGAGCGGGGAGAGTTTGGTAAGAGGGAGGCCGATTAGTAGAGGGTTACAATAGTCCAGACGAGAATGAATAAGTGAAACAGTAAGAGTTTTTGCAGAGTCGAAAGTAAGAAAAGGGCGAATTCTAGAAATGTTTTTGAGATGCAGATAAGAAGAGCGAGCCAGTGCTCGGATATGGGGGGTGAATGAAAGCTTGGAATCAAGGATGACCCCAAGGCAGCGGGCATGTTGCTTTGGAGTAATGGTGGAACCACACACGGAGATGACAATGTCAGGCAAAGGTAGGTTAGTAGAGGGAGAGAACACGAGTTCAGTTTTTGACAGGACCCCGTGTGAGCATATGGTACCCAATGGGAACTTCATGGCAGTACAGGGAGACTGTTCTGCACCACTATCCATGGTACACTAGATGAGCCCTTAGGGCTCATTCTTTCAGACATCTGTATTTTTCACTTACGTGAAACGCAGTTCTGGTTTCCAGTTTTTGTGTAGAGTTTTATCAGGTTTTCTTCAGTTTAAAGAGGTTTGTCCTCTACTAAAACAACCCCTTCTTGAACTAAATGTTTGGCCCCCATAAAATAAAAAAGCCTATGCTGATGCTGTTCCAGCGGTGTCAGCACTTGCGGTCTCCGTGCTGTGATGTGGTGTTGTGATACGTGGTGCCTGGCACCTCGTCAGCACTGGCATCACTGTCTCCACCTTCATGCGGGTTGAACAAGAAGAGGAAGTCAGGGATCAGCTGCAGCCTGGACTTCTCCATGTTCAATCCTTATGAAGGCGGAGACAGTGACACCAGCGCTGATTGGGTGCCGGGCTCACATGTCACACAACATCACAGCTCCGGGACCGCGAGTGCTGACACCGCTGAACGGCGCCAACATGGGATGTGAGTATGTTTTTTTATCTATTTTAACAGGGCCAAACATTTAGTTCACCAAGGAGTTGTCCTAGTATTATTATTATACATTTTTTATAGCGCCATTTATTCCATGGCGCTTTACATGTGAAAAGGGGGCAAATATAGATAAATACAATAAGCATGAACAAAAACAAGGCACACAGGTACAGGAGAGAGGACCCTGCCCGCGAGGGCTCACAGTCTGCAGGGGATGGGTGAGGATACACTAGGAGAGGGTAGGGCTAGTTGTGCAGCGGTTCAGTAGACTGAGGACCACTGCAGGCTGTAGACTTGTCAGAAGAGGTGGGTCTTCAGGTTCCTTTTGAAAGTTTCCGTGGTAGGCGAGAGTCTGATGTCTTGGGGTAGAGAGTTCCAGAGTATGGGGGAAGCATGGGAGACGTCTAGTAGTGGAGAAACCATTTAATCTGAGTTTGATTTCCATTTCATACGTTTTTCTAGGATGAGATACAAAAAAAAAGTTATTCTAAATTGTATCTAACAGTCTGTGAAAAACGGCTGTGTTGTCTGACTTTTTCAAGGACCCATAAATTACATTGCCGATTTGACACTTGGATGAATATCGGACATGTCTCTGTGATTCTGAGCTGATCACCTGGACCGTAAAAAAATTGGACATACGAACAGCCCCATAGAATATATACAAGGTACGAGTTCTATCCATTAAAAACACAGAACTCAAATGCTAAAAAACGTTGTCTGAATGAGCCCTTATATAAAATGAGCGGCCTGTACAAACAACCATCCCCCATCTCTATGTGAACATGAGGTCATACATGAGGTTATAAGCTGCTTTTTCACCTAGTTGCTTTTAAAAAGAATTTCTGTAGAAACTTGTTTGATTAAAAAGAAAAGTAAATAATAGAAAGCTGAGCGTCTGGTATATTTCACACGTTTAGGGTCAGACGTTTTCTTGCCAGAGATACTCCCTCCCCATTCCGACAATTTAAAAATTCTTCTCAAGTCACATAAAAGCCGCTCATAGTTGCAGATATAGTTGGGAAGGTGAATAAAACCGTCTCCGCAGAATGATAGATAAGCATTGTATAACAATTGTCACAAAACTTGCACAAATACAAATTATGAACAGATGGTCCAAATATGTCCTCATGTAAATTCTACAATATTCGTCACAGAATTTCAAACCAAACATAACAATGGATACAAAATATAAAGAAATACAAACCCTTCCATAAAGGGAACCAGACAACGACTTCATGCTCTACTGAATCGTATGGCCCCAATTCATCAAAGTATTTACGCCAGAAAACTGGTATAAAACACTTTAAAAAGCTGCAATTTTTTGTTTGCACAATGCAGAGTTTTGCAAAAAGTTTTGTGAATTTTGGCATTTTCAGTTTCTTTGTCAAAAAAGAAAGAGCTGTGATGGGCCCGTCAAATTCATCAAGAGTGACGGCATGTTTTACCCCAGAAGTGTTACGCCAGTAGAGTAGCATTTCTTAGAGGCGCAAGAAGGCCCACGCCACTGAGAAGATGCACCAAATGTATTAAGTGGCATGCACCTCTCGATGAATTTGGCGCATTTGACTCCAAAATGGCCCTTCATCAAGCCTGGAGTGTACAACACCATCGGACCCCATGTATGTAATTTATGGTGTAGCCAAAAACTCAATTTATTTCTATCAGTGAACTAATAGATGAAACAAAGGAAGTTAATAAATTAATTAACTAAAGGCAAGAAAATAATAGTCGATGTAGAGAAAATGTGCTGAAAAAAAGAGACAAAAAAGATGGAAAAAAGCAATGTGCCCTAGGCAGCTATTCTCTTTATAATAAATGGATAACTTGTTGAAAGCAGATTTATGAGGCTATGTGCCCACGTTGCACAATGTAAGGCCGGTTTCACACGTCAGTGGCTCCGGTACGTGAGGTGACAGTTTCCTCACGTACTGGAGCCACTGACACACGTAGACACATTAAAATCAGTGCATCTGTGCAGATGTCATTGATTTTTTGCGGACCGTGTCTCCGTGTGCCAAACACGGAGACATGTCAGTGTTCGTGGGAGCACACGTATTACACGGACCCATTAAAGTCAATGGGTCCGTGTAAAACACGTACCGCACACGGACGTTCTCCGTGTGCCATGCAGGAGACAGCGCTCCAGTAAGCGCTGTCCCCCCCACATGGTGCTGAAGCCGCGATTCATATCTTCTGTGCAGCAGCGTTTGCTGTAAAGAAGATATGAATAATCAATTTTTTTAGTTGTATTTCGTGTTTAAAATAAAGCTCCATGTCCCCACCCCCTGTGCGCCCCCCCGCTGTTCTGAAAATACTCACCTGGCTTCCTCGCTGGCGCTGCTTCCTGTCCTGGCTGCACCTACTGTATGCGGTCACGTGGGGCCGCCGATTACAGTCATGAATATGCGGCTCCACCTCCCATAGAGGTGGAGCCGCATATTCATTACTGTAAATGAGAGGCCCCACGTGACCGCTCATACAGTAGAAAGTGCGGCCAGGACAGGACACTGCGAGGGAGGCGGGGGAGTATTTTCAGAACAGCGGGGGGGCGCACAGGGTGTGGGGACATGGAGCTTTATTTTAAACACGAAATACCACTAAAAAAATGGATTATTCATATCTTCTTTACAGCAAACGCTGCTGCACAGAAGATATGAATCGCGGCTTCAGCACCATGTGGGGGGGACAGCGCTTACTGGAGCGCTGTCTCCTGCACGGTGCGTGTGGTACCCAGTGGGCACACGGGAGGCACACGTGTGCCACACTGATGTGCCACAGAAACGCAGGGGCTCACGGACATGGATAATTCCGGTACCGTTTTTTTCCAGTACCGGAATTATCTGGACGTGTGGGACGGGCCTTAGCAGAATTTTCCTGATCAAAACCAGACTCCCTTGGCAGGAAATCCACTTGTGTTTTTCTAACGTTTTTCTCGCGTTTTTTTTCCATGCGTCTCAATACAATTATATAGCAGAAAAATTGCTGAAATTCCGCAAAATTAATGAACATGCTGCGTTTTTTTCCGCGATGGGTTACCGCTGAGGGAAAAAAACGCAGGATGGGCACAACAATGCGGAATTCCATTCAAAATAATGTGATGCGTTCTGTAAGCGGTTTTTAAGCGTTTCCGCAGTGTTAAAAAACACAATGTGGGCACATAGCCTGAAAGTGTTTTTTTATGTGGATTTTGTTGTGTAAGACTTCTTTCACACTAGCGTCGTGCACTGCACGTCGCTATGCGTCGTTTTGTAGAAAAAACGCATCCTGCAAAAGTGCTTGCAGGATGCGTTTTTTCTCCATAGACTAGTATTAGCGACGCATTGCCACACGTCGCAACTGTCGTGCGACAGTTGCATCGGACCGTCGCCACCAAAAAACGTTACATGTAACATTTTTTGGTGCGTCGTCTGCAGCATTTCCGACCGCGCATGCGCGGCCGGAACTTCGTCCCCGCCTCCCCACACCTCACAGTGGGGCAGCGGATGTGTTGAAAAACAGCATCCGCTGCCCCCGTTGTGCGGTGCTTCCACATTATGCGTTGGTGCGCCGCAACGTCGCATTGCGACGTGCAGTGCACGACGCTAATGTGAAAGCGAAGGAACAGATGATTGGCCTCGGGGAGACCAAAACATCCAACACCGCGGAGACACAATCACGTGTTTCTCAACGCAGTGATCCAGAACACTGCCCCCATCCCTTATGGGAAATATGCAAATACATGTAGGATAGCTGCGGAGACACCATCACATGTTTCTCAACGCAAGCAGTGAATAGCCAGACCTTTCCCCGGGAAGGAACAACCACGGGAAGGGCAGCATCCAATAAAGGAAAACATCCAATACAGGAAAACCACCTATGCCAAGCATGGTATCCATCCACAGACAGCTGTTTCGGGGTGTTTGCCCCTCATCAGTGTGGAGTAGGAATCTGGCTATTAGGAGCAGTGCCTAGTAAAAGGCTGTGAAGGAACAGATGATTGGCCTCGGGAAGACCAAAACATCCAACATGGATACCATGCTTGGCATAGGTGGTTTTCCTGTATTGGATGTTTTCCTTTATTGGATGCTGCCCTTCCTGTGGTTGTTCCTTCCCAGGGAAAGGTCTGGCTATTCACTGCTTGCGTTGAGAAACACGTGATGGTGTCTCCGCAGCTATCCTACATGCATTTGCATATTTCCCATAAGGGATGGGGGCAGTGTTCTGGATCACTGCGTTGAGAAACACGTGATGGTGTCTCCGCGGTGTTGGATGTTTTGGTCTCCCCGAGGCCAATCATCTGTTCCTGTTGCACGGGGCTGTGCCCACCATGCGGGAAGTAAGCAGATTATGTGCGGTTGGTACCCAGGGTGGAGGAGAGGAGACTCTCCTCCACGGACTGGGCACCATATAAGTGATAAAAAAAAAAGAATTAAAATAAAAAATAGTGATATACTCACCTTCGATGTCTTCCCGCCTCTCAGGTGCATGCTGCCGCTTCGGTTCCTGTAGCTGGTGTGCGGTGAAGGACCTGCGATGACGTCACTGTCCTGTGATTGGTCGAGACCAGTCATGTGACCGCTCACGTGACCGCGACGTCATGGAAGGTCCTGCGCGCACACACCATCTATACGGAACGGACGCCGCTGAGGTCTGCAGGTGAGTATAAGCATTTTTTTTTTTTATTATTATTATTTTTAAACATTCTATCTTTTACTATAGATGCTGCATAAGCAGCATCTATAGTAAAAAGTTGGTCACACTTGTCAAACGCTATGTTTGACAAGTGTGACCAACCTGTCAGTCAGTTTTCCAAGCGATGCTACAGATCGTTTGGAAAACTTTAGCATTCTGCAAGCTAATTACGCTTGCAGAATGCTAAAAAAAACGCAAAAAAACGAAAAAAAAAAACGAAAAAAAAAAATGCGGATTTCTTGCAGAAAATTTCCGGTTTTCTTCAGGAAATTTCTGCAAGAAATCCGGACGTGTGCACATACCCTTATAATGCAATAATATATCTGTTAAATAGTCTGTAATGTTACAACCTATATGTTTACATAACTTTGTTGCGGTATGGGGGGGGGGGGGCAGGAAGATTTCTTGCACAGGGGCCCTCTGCAGTCTGTGTCCGCCCCTGGGAGGCTCCCAAATTGTATCTGAGCATGCGCAGTTAACCCCTTTAGCCCCGAGGGTGGTTTGCACGTTAATGACCGGGCCAATTTTTTACAGTTCTGACCACTGTCCCTTTATGAGGTTATAACTCTGGAACGCTTCAACGGATCTTGGCGATTCTGACATTGTTTTCTCGTGACATTTTGTACTTCATGATAGTGGTACAATTTATTCGATATAACTTGCGTTTATTTGTGAAAAAAATGGAAATTTGGCGAAAATTTTGAAAATTTTGCAATTTTCTAACTTTGAATTTTTATGTCCTTAAATCACAGAGATATGTCACGAAAAGTACTTAATAAGTAACATTTCCTACATGTCTACTTTACGTCAGCACAATTTTGGAACCAAATTTTTTTTTTGTTAGGGAGTTATAGGGGTTAAAAGTTGACCAGAAATTTCTCATTTTTACAACACCATTTTTTTTTAGGGACCACATCTCATTTGAACTCATTTTGAGGGGTCTATATGATAGAAAATACCCAAGTGTGGTTTTTACCATTCTAAAAACCGCACCCCTCAAGGTGCTCAAACCCACATTCAAGAAGTTTATTAACCCTTCAGGTGTTTCACAGGAATTTTTGGAATGTTTAAATAAAAATGAACATTTATCTTTTTTTCACACAAAATTTA
The DNA here is from genome assembly GCF_051348905.1 of Ranitomeya variabilis. Lineage (NCBI taxonomy): Eukaryota > Metazoa > Chordata > Amphibia > Anura > Dendrobatidae > Ranitomeya > Ranitomeya variabilis. The sequence continues at coordinate 181,551,690 of NC_135238.1, forward strand.
TTTCAGCTCCAATTTGTTTTATTTTACCAAGGGTAACAGGAGAAAATGGACCCCAAAAGTTGTTGTACAATTTGTCCTGAGTACGCTGATACCCCATATGTGGGTGTAAACCATTGTTTGGGCGCATGGCAGAGCTCGGGAGCGAAGGAGCGCCATTTGACTTTTCAATGCAAAATTGACTGGAATTGAGATGGGACACCATGTTGCGTTTGGAGAGCCCCTGATGTGCCTAAACATTGAAACCCCCCACAAGTGACACCATTTTGGAAAGTAGACCCCCTAAGGAACTTATCTAGATGTGTGGTGAGCACTTTGACCCACCAAGTGCTTCACAGAAGTTTATAATGCAGAGCCGTAAAAATAAAAAATCATATTTTTTCACAAAAATGATCTTTTCGCCCCCAATTTTTTATTTTCCCAAGGGTAAGAGAAGAAAGTAGACCACAAAAGTTGTTGTGCAATTTGTCCTGAGTACGACGATACCCCATATGTGGGGGTAAACCACTGTTTGGGCGCATAGCAGAGCTCGGAAGGGAAGGAGCGCCGTTTTACTTTTCAATGCAAAATTAACTGGAATTAAGATGGGACGCCATGTTGCATTTGGAGAGCCCGTGATGTGCCTAAACATTAAAACCCTCCACAAGTGACACCATTTTGGAAAGTAGACCCCCTAAGGAACTTATCTAGATGTGTTGTGAGACCTTTGAACCCCCAAGTGTTTCACTACAGTTTACAACGCAGAGCCGTGAAAATAAAAAATCTTTTTTTCCCACAAAAATGATTTTTAGCCCCCCCAAATTTTTATTTTACCAAGGATAACAAGAGAACTTGGACCTCAAAAGTTGTTGTCCAATTTGTCCCGAGTACGCTGATACTCCATATGTTGGGGTAAACCCCTGTTTGGGCGCACAGGATAGCTCAGAAGGGAAGGAGCACTGTTTTACTTTTTCAACGCAGAATTGGCTGGAATTGAGATCGGACGCCATGTCGCTTTTGGAGAACCCCTGATGTGCCTGAACAGTGGAAACTCCCCATTTCTACCTGACACCCTAATCCAAACACACCCCTAACCCTAATCCCAATGGTAACCCTAACCACAGCCCTAACCCTGACCCACCCCTAATTCTAATCCCAACCATAAATGTAATCCTAACCCAAACTTTAGCCCCTTCCCTGTTGTGAATTCTGCTCTTGGGTTCTTTCCGGTGGTTGTTGGTGGTAATGCAGTTGTCCCTGGGTTGTAATTCTGCTCAGGTGTCCCTGCTTATTGCTTTCTCACTGGGTATTTAGGTTTGCAGGATCCATTAGTCCTTGCCAGTTGTCCATTGTTCCTGGAGGTTTCACATCTCTGTCTGGTTCCTTCTGCCCTGCTGCCCAAATCAGCAAAGATAAGTTCTGATTTTTGTTTCTGCAGCCTACATGCTGTGGGCTTTACAGTTTAGTGCTATTCAAGGTTTTTTCTTGTCTAGCTTAGACTGTGTAAGGATTTATTCAGTCAAGTTGGATTCTCAGGAGATGCAGATATACATTCCCTGTCTTTAGTTAGATGTGGAATTTTTGTATTTTCTGCTGTGGATATTTTTTAGTGTTTTAATACTGACCGCTTAGTATTCTGTCCTATCCTTTTCTATTTAGCTAGAGTGGCCTCCTTTGCTAAATCCTGTTTTCAGTCTGCGTGTGTTTTTCCTCTCCTCTCACAGTCAATATTTGTGGGGGGCTGCCTATCCTTTGGGTTTTTCTCTGAGGCAAGATAGTATTCCCATTTCTATCTATAGGGGTATTTAGTCCTCCGGCTGTGTCGAGGTGTCTAGGATTGTTAGGTACATCCCACGGCTACTTCTAGTTGCGGTGATAAGTTCAGGGTTTGCGGTCAGTACAGGTTCCACCTTCTCCAGAGTAAGTTTCATGCTGCTCCAAGGTCACCGGATCATAACAGTACAACTGGCCAATAATGAGTTAAATGCATCTCAGAAGAAGGGAAGGAAGGTGTTGAGACATTTTTTTTTTTCTGTAGTCTGCTTTGTCTTTCCTTCCCTCTTTACCTCTGGGTGGCTGAGGAGTTTTTTGCTAGCATGGATGTTCAGGGATTAGCTTCTCGTGTAGACCAGCTTGCTGCTAGGGTACAGGGTATTTCAGATTATATTATTCAGACTCCGGTTTTAGAACCTAAGATTCCTACTCCTGATTTTTTTTTTTTGGTGACCGGTCCAAATTTTTAAGTTTTAAAAACAACTGTAAACTGTTTTTTGCTCTAAAACCTCGATCCTCTGGTGATTCCATTCAGCAGGTTAAAATTGTCATCTCCCTGCTGCGTGGCGATCCTCAGGATTGGGCATTTTCCCTGGAATCGGGGAATCCGGCCTTGCTTAATATTGACGCCTTTTTGCAGGCTCTAGGATTATTATATGATGAACCAAATTCTGTGGATCAAGCGGAGAAGACCTTGTTGGCCCTGTTTCAGGGTCAAGAAGCAGCAGAATTGTGCTGTCAGAAATTTAGAAAATGGTCTGTGTTGACTAAATGGAACGATGATGCTTTGGCGGCAATTTTCAGAAAGGGTCTTTCTGAATCCGTTAAAGATGTTATGGTGGGGTTTCCCACGCCTGTCGATCTGAGTGATTCTATGTCTCTGGCCATTCAGATTGATCGGCGCTTGAGGGAGCGCAGATCTGTGCGCGCTGTGGCGTTGTCCTCAGAGCAGATGCCTGAGCCAATGCAGTGTGATAGGATTCTGTCTAGAACGGAACAGCAAGGATTCAGACGTCAGAATAGGTTGTGTTTTTATTGTGGCGATGCTTCTCATGTCATTTCGGTCTGCCCTAAACGTACAAAGAGGATCGCTAGTTCATTTACCATCAGTACTGTACAACCTAAATTTCTGTTATCTGTGTCCTTGATCTGCTCATTGTCATCAGTTTCTGTCATGGCGTTTGTGGATTCAGGCACCGCCTTGAACTTAATGGACTTTGAGTTTGCCAGGCGTTGTGGTTTTTCCTTGCAGTCTTTGCAGAACCCTATTCCTTTAAGGGGCATTGATGCTACACCCTTGGCTAAAAATAAGCCTCAGTTTTGGACACAGGTGACCATGTGCATGGCGCCAGCCCATCAGGAAGATTGTCAATTTCTGGTGTTGCATAATTTGCATGATGCTATCGTGCTGGGTTTTCCGTGGTTGCAGGTGCATAATCCTGTGTTGGATTGGAAGTCTATGTCTGTGATTAGTTGGGGTTGTCAGGGGGTTCATAATGACGTCCCTTTGATGTCAATCTCCTCTTCTTCCTCTTCTGAAATTCCAGAGTTTTTGTCTGATTTTCAGGATGTATTCGATGAGCCCAAGTCCAGTGCCCTTCCACCGCATAGGGACTGTGATTGTGCGATTGACTTGATTCCAGGCTGTAAGTTTCCTAAGGGCCGACTTTTCAACCTGTCTGTGCCTGAACATACCGCCATGCGGAGTTATGTTAAGGAGTCTTTGGAGAAAGGGCATATTCGGCCATCTTCTTCACCGTTGGGAGCGGGATTTTTTTTTGTTGCTAAGAAGGATGGTTCCTTGAGACCCTGTATTGATTATCGCCTCTTGAATAAGATTACGGTCAAGTTTCAATACCCTTTGCCTCTGCTTTCCGATTTGTTTGCTAGGATTAAGGGGGCTAGTTGGTTTACGAAGATTGACCTTCGGGGGGCATATAATCTTGTTCGTATTAAGCAGGGTGATGAATGGAAAACTGCGTTTAATACGCCCGAAGGTCATTTTGAATACCTTGTGATGCCATTCGGGCTCTCTAATGCTTCTTCTGTTTTTCAGTGCTTCATGCACGATATCTTCCGGACTTATCTTGATAAATTCATGATTGTATATTTGGATGACATTTTAATTTTTTCCGATGATTGGGAGTCTCATGTGAAACAGGTCAGGATGGTATTTCAAATCCTTCGTGATAATGCTTTGTTTGTGAAGGGGTCTAAGTGTCTCTTTGGAGTTCAGAAGGTTTCTTTTTTGGGCTTCATTTTTCTCCCTCATCTATAGAGATGGATCCGGTTAAGGTTCAGGCCATTCATGATTGGATTCAACCCACATCCGTGAAGAGCCTTCAGAAATTTTTGGGCTTTGCTAATTTTTATCGCCGTTTCATTGCTAACTTCTCCAGTGTGGTTAAACCCTTGACCGATTTGACGAAGAAAGGCGCTGATGTGACGAATTGGTCCTTTGCGGCTGTCTCAGCCTTTCAGGAGCTTAAGCGCCGATTTACTTCTGCCCCGGTGTTACGTCAACCGGATGTTTCTCTTCCGTTTCAGGTTGAGGTTGACGCTTCTGAGATTGGGGCAGGGGCCGTTTTGTCTCAGAGGTATTCTGTTGGTTCCTTGTTGAAACCGTGTGCCTTCTTTTCCCGTAAGTTTTCGCCTGCTGAACGCAATTATGATGTCGGCAATCGGGAGTTGTTGGCTATGAAGTGGGAGTTTGAGGAGTAGCGACATTGGCTTGAGGGAGCTAAGCACCGTATTGTGGTCTTGACCGATCATAAGAATCTGATTTACCTCGAGTCTGCCAGATGGCTGAATCCTAGGCAGGCTCGATGGTCCTTGTTTTTTTCCCGTTTCGATTTCGTGGTCTCGTATCTTCCGGGTTCTAAGAATATTAAGGCTGATGCCCTCTCTAGGAGTTTTGTGCCTGATTCTCCTGAGGTCCTTGAACCGGTCGGCATTTTGAAAGAAGGGGTGGTCCTTTCTGCCATTTCCCCTGATTTACGACGGGTTCTTCAGGAATTTCAGGCTGACAAACCTGACCGCTGTCCAGTGGGGAAACTGTTTGTTCCTGATAGATGGACTAGAAGAGTGATTTCTGAGGTTCATTGTTCTGTGTTGGCTGGCCATCCTGGTATTTTTGGTACCAGAGATTTGGTTGGTAGGTCCTTTTGGTGACCTTCTTTGTCACGTGATATGCATTCTTTTGTGCAGTCCTGTGGGACTTGTGCGCGGGCCAAGCCTTGTTGTTCCCGTGCTAGTGGGTTGCTTTTGCCGTTGCCGGTCACTGAGAGGCCCTGGACGCATATTTCTATGGATTTTATTTCTGATCTTCCTGTTTCCCAGAGGATGTCAGTTATCTGGGTTGTTTGTGACCGGTTATCTAAGATGGTTCATTTGGTGCCTTTGCCCAAATTGCCTTCCTCTTCTGATTTGGTTCCGTTGTTTTTCCAGCATGACAGGTTGCAGCAGATTTGGGCTCATGTGGTGGACAATTTGGTGTTGTCTCAGGAGGAGGCCCAACGTTTTGCTAACCGTCGTCGGTGTGTTGGTTTCCGGATTCGGGTTGGGGATCTGGTCTGGTTGTCTTCCCGTCATGTTCCTATGAAGGTTTCTTCCCCTAAGTTTAAGCCTCGGTTTATTGGTCCTTATAGGATTTCTGAGATTATTAATCCGGTGTCTTTTCGATTGGCCCTTCCGGCCCCTTTTGCTATCCATAATGTCTTCCATAGATCCTTATTGCGGAAATATGTGGTGCCCGTTGTTCCTTCTGTTGATCCTCCGGCCCCTGTGTTGGTTGATGGGGAGTTGGAGTATGTGGTTGAGAAGATTTTGGATTCTCGCTTTTCGAGGCGGAAGCTTCAGTACCTTGTCAAATGGAAGGGTTATGGCCAGGAGGATAATTCTTGGGTTTTTGCTTCTGATGTCCATGCTGCTGATTTGGTCCGTGCCTTTCATCTGGCTCGTCCTAATCGGCCTGGGGGCTCTGGTGAGGGTTCGGTGACCCCTCCTCAAGGGGGGGGTACTGTTGTGAATTCTGCTCTTGGGTTCCCTCCGGTGGTTGTTGGTGGTAATGCAGTTGTCCCTGGGTTGTAATTCTGCTCAGGTGTCCCTGCTTATTGCTTTCTCACTGGGTATTTAGGTTTGCAGGATCCATTAGTCCTTGCCAGTTGTCCATTGTTTTTGGAGGTTTCACATCTCTGTCTGGTTCCTTCTGCCCTGCTGCCCAAATCAGCAAAGATAAGTTCTGTTTTTTGTTTCTGCAGCCCACATGCTGTGGGCTTTACAGTTTAGTGCTATTCAAGGTTTTTTCCTGTCCAGCTTAGACTGTGTAAGGATTTATTCAGTCAAGTTGGATTCTCAGGAGATGCAGATATACATTCCCTGTCTTTAGTTAGATGTGAAATTTTTGTATTTTCTGCTGTGGATATTTTTTAGTGTTTTAATACTGACCGCTTAGTATTCTGTCCTATCCTTTTCTATTTAGCTAGAGTGGCCTCCTTTGCTAAATCCTGTTTTCAGTCTGCGTGTGTTTTTCCTCTCCTCTCACAGTCAATATTTGTGGGGGGCTGCCTATCCTTTGGGTTTTTCTCTGAGGCAAGATAGTATTCCCATTTCTATCTATAGGGGTATTTAGTCCTCCGGCTGTGTCGAGGTGTCTAGGATTGTTAGGTACATCCCACGGCTACTTCTAGTTGCGGTGATAAGTTCAGGGTTTGCGGTCAGTACAGGTTCCACCTTCTCCAGAGTAAGTTTCATGCTGCTCCAAGGTCACCGGATCATAACACAACCCTAACCCTAACTTTAGCCTCAACCCTAACCCTAACTTTAGCCACAACCCCAACCCTAACTTTAGCCCCAACTCTAACCCTAACTTTAGCCACAACCCTAACTTTAGCTCCAACCCTAACCCTAGCTTTAACCCTAGCCTTAACCCTAACCCCGGCCCTAACCCTAACCCTAGCCCTAATGGAAATAAATACATTTTTTTAATTTTATTATTTTTCCCTAACTAAGGGGGTGATGAAGGGGGGTTTGATTTACTTTTATAGCGTTTTTTATATCGGATTTTTATAATTGGCAACTGTCAAACACTAAAAGACGCTTTTTATAGCGTCTCCACATTTTGAGACCTATACATTTTCCATATTTTGGTCCAGAGCCATGTGAGGTCTTGTTTTTTGCGGGATGAGTTGATGTTTTTATTGGTAACATTTTCGGACACGTGACAGTTTTTGATCACTTTTTATTCCGATTTTTGTGAGGCAGAATTACCAAAAACCAGCTATTCATGAATTTTGTTTTGGGGGAGGCATTTATACCGTTCCACGTTTGGTAAAATTGATAAAGCAGTTTTATTCTTCGGGTCAGTACGATTACAGCGATACCTCATTTATATCATTTTTTTATGTTTTGGCGCTTTTATACGATAAAAGCTATTTTATAGAAAAAATAATTATTTTGGCATCGCTTTATTCTGAGGACTATAACTTTTTTATTTTTTTGCTTATGATGCTGTGTGGCAGCTCGTTTTTTGCGGGACAAGATGACGTTTTCAGCGGTACCATGGTTGTTTATGTCCGTCTTTTTGATCACGTGTTATTCCACTTTTTGTTTGGCAGTATGATAATAAAGCGTTGTTTTTTGGGTCGTTTTTTTTTTTTTTCTTACGGTGTTCACTGAAGGGGTTAACTAGTGGGACAGTTTTATAGGTTGGGTCGTTACGGATGCGGCGATACTAAATATGTGTACTTTTATTGTTTTGTGTTTTTTTTTAGATAAAGAAATGGATTTATGGGAATAATATTTTTTTTTTCTTTATTTAGGAACTTTTTTTTTTTTTTTTTTACACATGTGGAATTTTTTTTTTTTTTTTACTTTTTTACTTTGTCCCAGGGGGGGACATCACAGATCGCCGATCTGACAGTTTGCATAGCACTCTGTCAGATCGGCGATCTGACATACAGCAGTGCAGGCTTACCAGAGCCTGGTCTGCACCCGGAAGTACTCCCTGCAGTACCCGGATGCTGCCCCGTGGCCATTTTGGATCCGGGGACTGCAGGGAGGAGACGCTCGGTAAAAGGTGAGTACATCACCTTGTACCGATTGTCTCAGGGAAGCACGCAGGGAGTCCCCTCCCTGCGCGATGCTTCCCTGTACCGCCGGTACACTGCGATCATGTTTGATCGCAGTGTGCCGGGGGTTAATGTGCCGGGGGCGGTCCGTGACCGCTCCTGGCACATAATGCCGGATGTCAGCTGCGATAGTCAGCTGACACCCGGCCGCGCTCCCCCCGTGAGTGCGGCCGATCGCATATGACGTACTATCCCGTCACTGGGAATTAAGTCCCAGGTCACCTTGACGGGATAGTACGTCATATGGGATTAAGGGGTTAAAAAAACAGAATCCGGCGCCGGATTCCGTCATGTGACGGATCCAGCGCCCATAGGCTTCCATTCTAGCAAACGCCGAATCTGGCGCTGTCCGTTTTTTTGCCGGAGACAAAAAAACTTAACTTTTTCCGTTGTCTCTGGCCGCCGGATCTGGTGAACGACGGATAAAACATGAAGCCATCCGTCGCTAATACAAGTCAATGTGAAAAACAACGGACCCGGAGGCATCATTCCCGGATCCATTTTTTTTTCAAAATTCACCGGATTGAACCTGACGGCAAAAAACTGATGTGTGAAAGCAGCCTTAAAGTGGTTACTATTTCAGAAAGATTCGCTGCACCAGAGAATTCTCATAGGGATAAAACACAGCTTTTATTCCATTTTTAAAACCACATGGCAAAACTAAAAAAATGAGGCAGATGGTGTAACGTTTCAGCCGTAATAGGCCTTAGTTAGGCATTGTCTGGCTTGAAAAATGCCTATTATGGCCAAAACGTGGTATCGTCTACCTCATTTTTTTAGTTTTGCCATGTTTTTAAAAATGGAATAAAAGCTGCGTTTTATCCCTATGAGGATTCGCTGCTGTCGCGGATCTTTCTGAAATCTTGTTGCCTCGGACCTTGTGGGGGGGGGGGGGGGTCACCCCAAGTCTGCACAGAGCGGCCATTGGTGCATGAGAAATATCCTCTGGGTTCCTTAATATCCTAAAGGGGTTTTCCGGGCAAGGCCAAGTTTTTGATAAGCACTGTAGCATGCCGAATATGTAACATTGAATTCACAAACTTATGGTGACGTGACAACCACTCAAGCAAGCAGAGCCAAATCTTAAGGGCTCATTTCCACATGCGAGTCACACGTCCGTATCTCGCATGTGGAAACCAAGCTCTGGCGCCGGCACTTTGGAGCGGAGCGTGCAGCTCCATGTGTTCCTATGCGGCCGCACGCTCCGCTCTGGAGTGTCGGCTCCACAGCTTGGTTTCCACATGCGAGATACGGACGTGTGACTCGCATGTGGAAATGAGCCCTAAGGCTATGTGTCCATGTTCAGGATTGCATCAGGATTTGGTCAGGATTTTTCATCAGTATTTGTAAGCCAAAACCAGGAGTGGGTGATAAATACAGAAGTGGTGCATATGTTTCTATTATACTTTTCCTCTAATTGTTCCACTCCTGGTTTTGGCTTACAAATACTGATGAAAAATCCTGACCAAATCCTGATGCAATCCTGAACGTGGACACATACCCTTACATTGCATATATTACACGCTTTTAGGGTAGGTGCAGACGAGTGTACTTTTGATCTGAGTGCGATATGACAACACATTAGATCACACTTTTGACCAATGTTTTGCTTAGGGACCGTGATCACGTCCGATTTAGAATCTGAGGAAAAAAAATCACTTTATGGCGGAGTTTAATCCAATATTTGGGTCGCACTCGGCCATGCAAGTCAATGAGTGTGTGGAAAACATCAGACTGCACTTGGATGACATCTGAGTGCAGTCCAATTTCCATACACTGACAGAATGGAGAAGATGGAGACTTTTTTTTTCTCCATATTCTCTTTATCCGACAGAATTGGATCACACTGTGATCACACTTTGATCAAACTTTGATTGATCCAATTTTAACTGTCTGCTCCTGTCATTAGGATTAGGCATTGTACAGTACTTGCTGAAAATTTATCCCAACCTAGAAAACCCCTTTAAGCTTTAATGATGCTGTTATTTCAGGCCAGGAGGCGCATTGATTATGGACAAGAAATACGTCCGCTATATGGTCATGGGAACTAGCCCTTGTATTCGGTCATTCTTGGAGGGAATTCCTTCTCTGATAGAGGTCCTTGTCCTTTCGCACTATATGAGCCTGGGTATAGGTATCGCCCATTAGCCTTATTTGCTTAGAGTGATTGCACAACAACTGGTTAAACATTAAATGGGACCAGTTACCTTTGTCTGTCTGTACAGGACTCTTACTCCCAAATATTACTGTTTTGTAGAACGTGTTCTCTGACAAACGAATTAGACCTCTGCAGTGATCTGGAATACGCCACTCTCTGAGCTACACCTTGTCAGGCCATATTGAGAGTTGTAATATTAAAGGGGTCGTCCAGGCACAAAATACTGATGCGCTATCCAAAGAATATGTCATCAATATCAGATCTGTGGGGGTCCGAAACCTGGCACCCCCCGCTGATCAACTGCTCCAGCGGCGGACGGAGATATACACATGCACCTGAGCCACAAAAACCAGCTCCATGTAAGGCCTCATTCAGACGTCCGCGTTGTATCCTTTTTTTTTCACAGATCCAACATGTACCCATTATAATTGGCGCTGCTATTCACAGGTCCATGCTTTTTAAAGGATTGTGTTTTCCTATAAAATACACTGAGACACATTTCCTTTTTTTTTTCACGTGCGTGGAAACATAGCCTAATATGTAGCGGCGGCTGCCAGGTCCTGCAGAACAGCTTCTCGTCTTTTGCCAGTGTTGTTGTGATCAAATCATTTCAATACATTTTAATAAATTAAATTTGACAAAGTTAAATTTTGCCAATAACATAAATGTTGCAAAGATAGTTTGATTGGCATACCATTACTATTGCATTTTATTGATTCCAAAATATTCATGAAATGATAACATAGACCTCTGTGAGGCGTCTGAAGGTTTTTCTCATCATGTGACTCCAATTGATTAGTTAATTTGTAACTGCTGCGTGTAGGACAACAAACAGCTCCTGAATCGCTCCGCAGACAGACAGACTGACAGCTCTCAGGGGAAGGACGGGTGAATGTGAGCGGAACTATGGCCAAACTTGTGGAATGTGTCCCGAATTTCTCAGAAGGAACAAGCAAAGAGGTAAAGGTGTTAGGGCCCCTTCACACTGGTCGATTCTGCTACGATTACGACGCATTTGCGTCATATTCGACATCGCAGTACGAGCTCGTAGCCAGCGGTCACACTCTACGATGTTAACGCTTTTTCTGACGTAGTTGCGATGTGAACGTCACGCGTCGCAATCGTACGCTACCCTTCACACCGCCATAGTCCTACGACTCCGAGCGTGACGTATTACCAGCATGGGCGTGCTAAAACGTCACGCCCAATCAGGAGACAGGTATGCGGAAGCCCAACCCACGTAGTCGCATTACGAGCTCGTATGACCGCCGTCACATACTACGATTTCGACCGCCACAGCGAGACATTTACGACGAAAGAAAGTTCTGCTCTTTCTTTCACATCGTACGATGCTGGGCTGCGTCGCAAATCGTAACGCCATGTCACACTTTGCAACCTCGGAACGAGGACGGATAAACGTCACAAATCGAACGCTCGTTCAGACTTTGATTGCACAGTGTGAAGGGGCCCTTACTATTACAGCGATGTTTGTGACAGTCGGCACATGTCCTGCAAATCTTGGGCCATCTGTAAAACTCACTTTTTATCATAGTAGTCAGCGTGCCTTTTTATAGAGTGGACAGACAAAAGATGTGGATCATAACCCACAAATTCTCCTATTCAGCGTTTTTATATTAATTTTAAGAGGATGTAACAAATGTCATACACTATTAACAGATTTGTACAAGAAATGGCTCCTAAATCTAAAAGTCTCTGCTTACACGCGGGTTAGGGCTCAGGTAGATGCCTGTTTTTCACGCGTGAGATCTATCTATTTATTTATTTATTTTATTTTTAATCAGTTTGAACTCTTAACTAGCATAGTCTATGGGGTTGTTCGCATACATATTATATATTTTTACAGACTGAATGATACATGTGAAATTGTAGAGACTTGTTCAATGTTGATTTGTTAGACTTGTATTGATGATTTTGATCTATGGAAAAAAAAAATTGGACTTCACTTGGATGCCATCCAAGTGCAGACTGTTTTTCATGGGCTGCTAGATACCTTGTGGTTTTTTTTTTCTATCTAAGAAAGGCACACCTATCTGAGACCAGTTTTCTCGTATGTGTGGGGGGAAAAAACTGATGTGCGAATAAGCCTTAGCTTTCGTTCCATGGGGAAAGGGTATCCAGATTATTAAGCTTGTTCCTGCTGACTGTTATACGTACAAAAATTTCAAAGGAAATCCTGACTGATTTTTAATAAATCAAATCCAAATTTGTTGGTATCTGTTTGCACCTGTATCCAAGATAAGTTCTCTAATCCGCCCTTACAATCTTCCTGTTATCCAGACTGTTGATGCGCTGGCAGCAGCTATTTTTGCGACTGAAGGATGCCGGTTGTTGGATGTGGACCCCGGAGCATCGACCAACAGAACGGTGTACACCTTCGTGGGTTCCCCAGAGGCAGTTGTTGAAGGGGCGCTGAATGCGGCACGCATTGCTTTTAAGATGATTGATATGAGCAAACACAAAGGTAAGTCTCTGTTCCTCTCATATTAACCTGTCATCTTTGGAAATGCTGCACAGTCTGAAATATAGCAGGAGAGCATTATAGACTTTTTCTGCTTTTTGAGGATTGACCACTGATTCTCAACTGGATCGAGATCTGGGGAGTTTCCTGCCCATAGACTTTATTTAAAAAATAATAAATATATATATAACACAGGTCAACAAAAAAAAATTTTTTTCTGGTGTCCAAAATATTTTAATGAATTTGGGGTATTTTTGGGGTGCTGATTCTGAATATGTCATCAGTTTTGCCAGATTGGCTCAAGTTTTTGAGATTTTTGGTATCTTATTTATAGCACTTGTTGGTAAATGCGACGCATCATCTCATTAATTTCTTTGGATTAGTACTTGAACTGAGCAGTTCTCGTAAAAAAAGTGTATCGAATTATTACGAAAATGGAGCAAAGGACAAAGAAAAAGCTTCAAATTTGGTGTTCCAATGGTGTGGAGAGAGCCAAAAAATCATCATGATGACTGTTATTTATGGTAAACACAGGTACAGGCACATCTTCACAATGAGGGACAGGCCTTCTTGCAGATTCCATGTTACTCCCATTTTCGTTTCTTATGCTTATTGAATCCTTGCACTTGCACTGCACAGAAATAACAGTCATCATGATGATTTTTTGGCTCTCTCCACACCATTGGAACACCAAATTTGAAGCTTTTTCTTTGTCCTTTGCTCCATTTTCGTAATAATTCGATACATGCTTTGCACACTATGTGTGGTGCCCAAAACTTGTCTTGGTCCCCAAGCATAACCCCAAAATAGGCAAAATACACTTTTTTTACGAAGTCTGTTATGTTTCTTCTATGTTTTGGCAGTGTGTATTCACCACAAATGTAACAGAATGAGTCTGGATCATTAAGACAACTTCTTCTTGATGAGTTCATGCTTTTCACTGGAAAACAGACAACAACATAAAGTTAATGCAAAAATCAAGCTATGAACAAACTTTTAGAACACTAATTAACACAAAACTATATTGAGAACTGCTCAGTTCAAGTACTAATCCAAAGAAATTAATGAGATGATGCGTCGCATTTACCAACAAGTGCTATAAATAAGATACCAAAAATCTCAAAAACTTGAGCCAATCTGGCAAAACTGATGACATATTCAGAATCAGCACCCCAAAAATACCCTAAATTCAATGAAATATCTTTGGCACCAAAAATGCTGTTGACCAGTGTAATCCATCAATCTATCTTTGCTCACTGAGCCACGCTGTCATCTTTGCTTTGTAACATGGTGCTTCATCATGCTGGAAAAAACATTGTTCTTCTCCAAGTTGCTCCTGGATGATTGGGAGAAGTTTCTCGTGGAGGATGTTTAGATACATTTTCCATCCCTGATTCATTATGGTATTTTAGTGATGTGCTAATAAACAGGTAATCCTTGCGAGTGTGGCTGTCGAACAGCCACACGACATGCAGCCACGGGGACAAGAACTTAATTTGGTTTTCCGTCTAAAAAAAAAAATATCCTCTGGGTGAAAAGATTTAACTTCCCAAAGAGCTATAAAATATTATTAGACCACGCCGAAGTCGCTCTGTTGGCCCACGAGCATGCTCAGATAACGCCTTATCTCAGCATGTTCGCTCAACTACCATCCTACAAATCTGCTAATTAACAGTGTGGAATATGTAGTTATGTATACATTATGTCATTGCCCTCCAGGGGAGCATCCTCGTATGGGCGCTCTGGATGTGTGTCCATTTATTCCTGTCCGAAATGTGACCATGGCTGAATGTGTTTCCTGCGCAAACAACTTTGCTGAAAGACTAGCGAATGAGCTGCATGTCCCAGGTAAGAAATGGGCGTTTATAGCCCTTATTTCGGTGAAACTTTTTTTTATTCCTATAAATAAATCATACGAAGTTTAGGGAAACCTAGTTCAGGAGGCCAACTTGGTAAAATAACAATCCTTTGTGCTATTTAGAGATATATCTGATGATTGCCCTTAGGGTACCGTCACACAGTGGCACTTTTGTCGCTACGACGGTACGATCCGTGACGTTCCAGCGATATCCATACGATATCGCAGTGTCTGACACGCAGCAGCGATCAGGGACCCTGCTGAGAATCGTACGTCGTAGCAGATCGTTTGGAACTTTCTTTCGTCGCTGGATCTCCCGCTGTCATCGCTGGATCGTTGTGTGTGACAGCGATCCAGCGATGCGTTCGCTTGTAACCAGGGTAAACATCGGGTTACTAAGCGCAGGGCCGCACTTAGTAACCCGATGTTTACCGTGGTTACCAGCGTAAAAGTAAAAAAAACCAAACAGTACATACTTACATTCCGGTGTCTGTCCCCCGGCATTCTGCTTCTCTGCACTGTGAGCGCCGGCCGGCCGGAAAGCGAGCACAGCGGTGACGTCACCGCTGTGATTTCCGGCTGGCGCAGACACAGTGCAGAGAAGCAGAACGCCGGGTGACAGACACCGGAATGTAAGTATGTACTGTTTGGTTTTTTTTTTTACTTTTACGCTGGTAACCACGGTAAACATCGGGTTACTAAGCGCGGCCCTGCGCTTAGTAACCCGATGTTTACCCGGGGACTTCGGCATCGTTGGTCGCTGGAGAGCTGACTGTGTGACAGCTCCCCAGCGACCACACAACGACTTGCCAACGATCACGGCCAGGTCGTATCGCTGGTCGTGATCGTTGGTAAATCGTTATGTGAGACGGTACCCTTAAACTTCAAAGTAGGCTGGGGGGTCAATATCCAGCCCCCAGCTGTCTGCTTTAGTAAGGCTGGATGTCAAAAATGGGGGTGGGGGGTGGGGGTTGCTGATATTACTTTATCCAATAGATTAAATAATCTTCAGGATGCCCCACAGTAAGGGCAACTGCAGGCTGTGACATGCCTTAACTGCATTCAGTGAGGGGATGGAGTGGGGCAAATTCTTCCACGTTGTGGAGTTTTATAAACAAATTCTCTAAGGCCGGCGTCACACTTGGCGTAAGACAATACGCCACGTATTATACGTCCGTACTACGGCCGTAATACGGAGAAATGTTCCCAAAATAGTGATCCGTAGTCAGGGTGTGTCAGCGTATTTTGCGCATGGCATCCTCCGTATGTAATCCGTATGGCATCCGTACTGCGAGATTTTTGCGCAGGCTTGCAAAACCGACATCTAATGGATTTATGTGCTCAAATGTTCGGGAAAACATATATACAGTGTGTGTGTGTATATATATATATGTGTATATATATATGTATATATGTGTGTGTGTGTGTGTGTATATATATATATATATATATATATATATATATATATATATATATATATATATATATATATATATATATATATATATATATATATATATATATATATACTAGCTGTACTACCCGGCTTCGCCCGGGTTAATGACTGCTGTTAGCAAAATAGAATGTGTTAACAAAAATTTATTCTGCACACAAAAACCACAAAACAAATAGATAGAAATGTAATTATTAAAAGGCAAAAACTAAGCAAATAGAAGCATTTCACAACATATATTAGCTTTGTTATACTGAGAATGTCTTTGTTGCCTATATTAACCAATCAGAGCTCAGGTTAATTAACTGTAGCAAAATAGAAGCTGAGCTGTGATTGGTTGCTATTGGCAGCCTGATAAATCCCCAGCCAACAGGAAGCCCTCCCCCCTGGCAGTATATATTAGCTCACACATACACATAATAGACAGGTCATGTGACTGACAGCTGCCGTATTTCCTATATGGTACATTTGTTGCTCTTGTAGTTTGCTTATTAATCAGATTTTTATTTTTGAAGGACAATACCAGACTTGTGTGTGTTTTAGGGCGAGTTTTATGTGTCAAGTTGTGTGTGTTGAGTTGCGTGTGGCGACATGCATGTAGCGACTTTTGTGAGATGAGTTTTGTGTGGCGACATGCGTGTAGCAACATTTTGTGTGTTGAGTTGCATGTGACAGGTTAGTGTAGCAAGTTGTGTGCAGCAAGATTTGTGCATGGCGAGTTTTGCGCGTGGCGAGTTTTATGTGTGGTGCATTTTGAGTATGTGCAAGTTTTGTGTGAGGCAACTTTTGCATGTGGTGCAACTTTTGTACATGTGGCAATTTTTCTGTGTGTGCAAGTTTTGCATGAGGTGAGTTTTCCATGAGGTGAGTTTTGCACGTGTGGCGAGTTTTGCGTGAGCCTAGTTTTGCATATGGCGAGTTTTGCATGTAGCGAGTTTTGAGTGGTGACTTTTGTGTTTCGACTTTTATGTGGCGAGGTTGGTGTGTGTGTGTGGTGAAATGTGTGCTGAGGGTGGTATATGTGTTCAAGCACGTGGTAGTGTGTGGCGCATTTTGTGTTTGTGTTCATATCCCCGTGTGTGGTGAGTATCCCATGTCGGGGCCCCACCTTAGCAACTGTACGTTATATACTCTTTGGCGCCATCGCTCTCATTCTTAAAGTCCCCATTGTTCACATCTGGCAGCTGTCAATTTTCCTCCAACACTTTTCCCTTCACTTTTTCCCCATTATGTAGATAGGAGCAAAATTGTTTGGTGAATTGGAACGCGCGGGGTTAAAATTTCACCTCACAACATAGCCTATGACGCTCTCGGGGTCCAGACGTGTGACTGTGCAAAATTTTGTGGCTGTAGCTGCGACGGTACAGATGCCAATCCCGGACATACACACATACATACATACATACACACATTCAGCTTTATATATTAGATATACCTGTATGTAATCTCCTGTATATAGTATATACCTGTGTGTCATCTCACCTATATATAGTATATATCTGTGTGTCATCTCCTGTATATAGTATATACCTGTATGTCATCTCCTCCTATACATAGCATATACCTGTGTCATCTCCTCCTGTATATACTATATACCTGTAGGTAATCTGCTCCTGTATATAGTATATACCTGTGTGTCATCTCCTCCTGTATATAGTATATACCTGTATGTCATCTCCTCCTGTATGTAGTATGTACCTGTATGTCATCTCCTCCTCTATATAGTATATACCTGTGTGTCATCTCTCCTGTATATAGTATATATCTGTGTGTCATCTCCTCCTGTATATAGTATATACCTGTGTGTCATCTCCCCTGTAAATAGTATATACCTGTGTGTCATCTCCTGTATATAGTATATAGCTGTATGCCATCTCCTCCTGTATTAGCCCTCGTTCACACGTTATTTGGTCAGTATTTTTACCTCAGTATTTGTAAGCTAAAATGGCAGCCTGATAAATCCCCAGCCAACAGTAAGCCCACCCCCTGGCAGTATATATTAGCTCACACATACACATAATAGACTGGTCATGTGACTGACAGCTGCCGGATTCCTATATGGTACATTTGTTGCTCTTGTAGTTTGTCTGCTTATTAATCAGATTTTTATTTTTGAAGGATACCAGACTTGTGTGTGTTTTAGGGCGAGTTTCGTGTGTCAAGTTGTGTGTGTTGAGTTGCGTGTGGCGACATGCATGTAGGGACTTTTGTGAGATGAGTTTTGTGTGGCGACATGCGTGTAGCAACTTTTTGTGTGTCGAGTTGCATGTGACAGGTTAGTGTAGCAAGTTGTGTGCAGCAAGTTTTGCGCATGGCGAGTTTTGCGCGTGGCGAGTTTTATGTGTGGTGCCTTTTGAGTATGTGCAAGTTTTGTGTGAGGCAACTTTTGCATGTGTTGCAACTTTTGTGCATGTGGCAATTTTTCTGCGTGTGGCAATTTTTCTGCGTGTGCAAGTTTTGCGTGTGGCGAGTTTTGCACGTGTGGCGAGTTTTGCATGTGGAGAGTTTTGCGCGTGGCGAGTTTTGAGCGGCGACTTTTGTGTTTCTACTTTTATGTGGCGAGGTTGGTGTATGTGTGGTGAAATGTGCACTGAGGGTGGTATATGTGTTCGAGCACGTGGTAGTGTGTGGCGCATTTTGTGTGTGTGTTCATATCCCCGTGGTGGTGTGATTATCCCATGTTGGGGCCCCACCTTAGCAACTGTACAGTATATACTCTTTGGTGCCATCGCTGTCATTCTTTAAGTCCCCCTTGTTCACATCTGGCAGCTGTTAATTTGCCTCCAACACTTTTCCTTTCATTTTTTCCCCATTATGTAGATAGGGGCAAAATTGTTTGGTGACTTGGAAAGCGCGGGGTTAAAATTTCACCTCACAATATAGCTTTGACGCTCTCAGGGTCCAGACGTGTGACTGTGCAAAATTTTGTGCCTGTAGCTGCGACGCCTCCAACACTTTTCCTTTCACTTTTTCCCCATTATGTAGATAGGGGCAAAATTGTTTGGTGAATTGGAAAGCGCGGGGTTAAAATTTCACCTCACAACATAGCCTATGACGCTCTCGGGGTCCAGACGTGTGACTGTGCAAAATTTTGTGGCTGTAGCTGCTACGGTTCAGATGCCAATCCCGGACATACATACATACACACACACACACACACACACACACACACACACACACACACACACACACACACACACACACACACACACACACACACACACACACACACACACACACACACACACACACACACACACACACACACACACACACACACACACACACACACACACACACATTCAGCTTTATATATTAGATTTCACTCAGTGCGATATCTGTGAACAGCCGGTAATTCAATTGCCGGCTTTTCATTTCTCCTTCCCCAACCCGACAGGATATGAGACATGGTTTACATACAGTAAACCATCTCATATCCCCATTTTTTTTTTTGCATATTCCACACTACTAATGTTAGTAGTGTGTATGTGCAAAATTTCAGCGCTGTAGCTGCTAAAATAAAGGGTTAAATGGCGGAAAAAATTGGCGTGGGCTCCCGTGCAATTTTCTCCGCCAGAATGGTAAAGCCAGTGACTGAGGGCAGATATTAATAGCCAGGAGAGGGTCCATGGTTATTGGCCCCCCGTGGCTAAAAACATCTGCCCCCAGCCACCCCAGAAAAGGCACATCTGGAAGATGCGCCTATTCTGGCACTTGGCCACTCTCTTCCCACTCCCGTGTAGCGGTGGGATATGGGGTAATGAAGGGTTAATGCCACCTTGCTATTGTAAGGTGACATTAAGCCAGATTAATAATGGAGAGGCGTCAATTATGACACCTATCCATTATTAATCCAATAGTACGAAAGGGTTAAAAAACACACACACATGATTTAAAAGTATTTTAATGAAATAAACACAGCGGTTGTTTTAATAATTTATTGCTCTCTCAATCCATTTCCAGGCCCTCGCTTGGCAAAATAATAAACGCACAAGATACATACCCTCAGCTGAACCGTCATGTCCCACGAAGTAATCCATCTGAAGGGGTTAATTATTTTACAGGCAGGAGCCCTGCTAATGCAGCTGTGTGCTTGTAATTCCCCGGCGAATGAATGAAATGTAGGTCATTGACCTACATTTCCTTCAGTCGCGGTGATGCGCCCCCCTGGTGGATGTCCTCATATGACCTGGAGCGTGGGAAAAAGTTCCCAGGCTGCAGTTCATGAGAACATCCAGCAGGGGCGCATCACCGCGACTCAATGTAAGTACAGATCCAGCTTTCCTTTCAGCACCCGGGGATTACAGGCACCAGCGAGTGGTTTATCGCAGCTCTGCCTGTAATATTAGTTAACCCCTTCAGATGGATTACTTCGTGGGACGTGATCGGACATCAGAAGGTATGTATCTTGTGAGTTTATTATTTTGCCAAGCGAGGGTTTCCTGATGGATTGAGAGAGCAATAAGTTATTAAAACAACCGCTGTGTTTATTTCATTAAAATACTTTTAAATCACGTGTGTGGGTTTTTTTTTAACCCTTTCAAACAATTGGATTAATAATGGATAGGTGACATAATTGACGCCTCTCCATTATTAATCTGGCTTAATGTCACCTTACAATAGCAAGGTGGCATTAACCCTTCATTACCCCATATCCCACCGCTACAGGGAGTGGGAAGAGAGTGGCCAAGTGCCAGAATAGGCGCATCTTCCAGATGTGCCTTTTCTGGGGTGGCTGGGGGCAGATGTTTGTAGCCACGGGGGGCCAATAACCATGGACCCTCTCCTGGCTATTAATATCTGCCCTCAGTCACTGGCTTTACCATTCTGGCGGAGAAAATTGCGCGGGAGCCCACGCCAATTTTTTCCGCCATTTTAACCCTTTATTTTAGCAGCTACAGCGCTGAAATTTTGCACATACACACTACTAACATTAGTAGTGTGGAATATGCAAAAAAAATGGGGATATGAGATGGTTTACTGTATGTAAACCATGTCTCATATCCTGTCGGGTTTGTGCAGGAGAAATGAAAAGCCGGCAATTGAATTACCGACTTTTCACTAACACCGCTGCATATTTCTCGCAAGTCACACTGCTGGTCCGTGTGGAATCCGTATTTTTCTCGCCCCCATAGACTTTCATTGGCGATTTTTTTTTTTTTTTTTTTTTTATTTTTTTATTTATTTTTTTTTTGCGCAATACGCTGACAAACGCAGCATGCTGCGATTTTCTACGGCCGTAGAAAGCCATATATTACGGATCCGTAATATACGGCTGATAGGAGCAGCCCAATTGAGAATAATTGTGCCGTGTGTAATGCGAGTTTTACGGACGTAGTTTCTGCGCTCTTACGTCCGTAAAACACGCATGTGTGACGCCGGCCTAATAGATTCAGGTGACCTTTTTAAGGCGCCATCCCCATTTGCTTCTCGTCAGTCTTTCAACGAATACCTTCGCCTCCAACTTAACATCGCAAAATTGGTCAACCAAAATTTTGATCTTTTAAAAAAGGAGAAAAATTACTCTCGGACACATGTATTACCATGGTTATTTGCCAGGTATAACCCAGATTTACCAGCAGAAATATGTTCTCAACAAAGAAAATGTGTGGTGCCCCTGAAGGTTCAGTCACCACAGAGGTACTGCACCTCAGCCAGAGGTGTGGTACTCCGCTCTCGGGTAAGGAGGGGGCACTACCCGAGATCCACACTAGCATCCAACACCACTTCCGGCCAGGGGTTAGGGGTGAGCCCTATTGAGGGAGGGCCCCATCTCAGGCTGGAGGGTGAACTAGGTAGAGTGTGTGGGTGGAGAGAGTTAGAAGGTGGAGTGAGTCAGTAACGAGTGGAGGAGAGCAGACGTGGAGCGAGAAGCTCCTGAGAGAAGGAAGGAAGGGGTCCTAGGGGCCAGGGAAGTGAGGAATCCACCCTGGGTGTCCGAATCCATGCTGACCGTAGTCGGGTGGAAGGACCAGGTCGCAGTGGAAGGACAAGCCCCCTGACTAGTGGAGGAACTATAAGACTCAGCTAGCAAGCCGGAGGAGCTGTGGTATCTGTATGTGCCAGCCACATCCACACACATTCACTGAAAAGGCAGCCATATAGGATCAAGGGGACCAGGAGTACGTCGCCCGACAGGATCCGAGGCTGCTGGCTTGGAACACTGTATGAGGCGCAGGGCAGGAGGGCGAAGCCAGCTCAAAGAGATGCCAGGGAAGGAGCATAAGAAAGGGAGTCTCAGGGAAAGTGAACCCCAAATTACCTGAGAGCTGGCTGGATCACGGACCCGGGGGACACAGCACCCTGCAGGGGACTGTACCTAAGAACTGTAAAGACTCCACCCTGCTGTGTCCTCAGAATTATTTAGTGCGTCACCTGCCCTGCACTACAACATTCACTATCATTGACTTTAACTGCCCTGGGGCCTAGCTCTACCCTTCATTCCCATTTTATTGGACGCCCAGGGCCTCGGACCGGGTAACTGCTGCCGTGACAACAACCCCCGAAGAACTGTCCAACCCGGCCCGAGTACCCCACGGCCCTGGTGGGCACTCCAAATGTAGATAGGAAATAGATAATTAAATTTCAGCCTAGAGTGGCAAGCTCAGCAGTTGAGGCGACCATTGGGCCATAGTAGAATCCTGTTGGGAGCTGATGCCTATTAGAGGGGTAAGAATGGCAAATTGTATAATTCAAAGAAGGGTAAACTGGAGACGTTCTGGATAAGCGCATGTGTGGATTACATGTGATGGCAGCTAGAGACTAGTGAAGACATTTTAGTAGGAAATGCTTACCGTATTTTTCGGACAATAAGATGCACCGGACCATAAGACACACCCCAAATTTTCAGAAGGAAAGGGGGGGGGGGGGGGGGGGGAAGAATGTGTCAAATAAGGGTCCGAATTCAGCTTACCAGTGAGGGGATGGGCACAGGTAGAGGAGTGGGCACAGGAGTCGTTCGGTGGCCCAGGCTGGTGCCGTTGCCTCCGGGAAATCCCATCCCAGGCTGGTTCTGTGCGTCAGGGGTGGTGGCTCTGTGTGCTCAGGGGCTGTGGCTCTCTGTGCTCCGCCCGCATTTTGTCAAAGCCCTTAGGCCCCCGCTCATCCATTAATGTCATGTTGCAGTGGCCTCCGGGAACATGGCCGGCTCAGATTCAGATCTCTGGACGAGATCTTGTTGCCAAAATTTTAATCTGAGCGTGCGCCGACTCGTCGGCCATCTTCCTGGCTCCCATGTTCCCGGAGGCCACCACAACATGGCATTATCGGATGAGCGGGGACCTCTGGGCTTTGACGAAATGCCAGCGGAGCCCCCCACGGAGCAGAGAGCCACTGCCACTGCCCTGGAGCACAGCCCACCACACCACAGAGCCCAGCCGCATCACCATAGCCGCACCAGCCTGGGAAGGGAGGCTGCATCGGGACCGCTGCCACCGCCACAGGATTTGTAAGTATATTGGGCCCATACGACGTACCCCCATTTTCCCCAAAAAAAAATTTTGGGAAAAAAAGTGCGTCTTATAGTTCAAAAAATACTGTAACTTGCAAGAGAATGTTAATAGAATATTTGGTTTCAGCAATAAATTCTAATATACTGATCTTAGCTTAGCTTCATTAATTCCATCTCCCTTTACATTTGCAGACATTATCCCTGTCCCCATTGGGGCCCACAATCCCGATCAGTATGTGTTTGTATGTTCTCCCCAGTTTCTTTCCAAACTTCTCGCAGATGTTTTTGTATTTTTTCCCCCATGTCTACAGCCTGTTGCTACAGTATATTAATGAGTAATTTCAGTGCACTTGTCTACTAAACTATCAAAGTTTTTGTATTTTTTTTTTTTCCTCCTTTTATTTTAGTGTATCTTTATGCAGAGGCTGCACGCACTGAGAATCGAAGGACTCTCCCCGCTGTGAGAGCTGGAGAGTATGAAGCTCTTCCCACCAAGGTATATTATATGGCTACAAATCTTTAATTTTCTTTCTCTTTACCATGTAGCATATTTATCATTTGTGTAGGTAGCTGTTTATGTACAATAGGAAGTTATTTTAGATATGTTCACTACAATAAGTCATGACCAATGTTTTATCAGTCTTCTTGTATCTTCAATTGCGGGTCAATTTTAATGGGGGCCTTTACAATAGGTGATTTGCCATCAGATTTTTGTCACCTCTGATTCCAGCGATGTCACTTACTGGGCTGCTTGCTGTAGATTTGATAAAATCACTATTTTATCAGCAGGAGATTATCACAAGAGGACTAGTAAATCTGCTGCCATGTAGTCCTCCATATTCGTGAGCTCTGTATAACCTCATCCACACCACTGATTGGCAGCTTTCTTTCTGTGTACACTGTGCATAGGCAGAAAGCAGGCAATCAGTGTGTGTGTGTGTGTGTGTGTGTGGGGGGGGGTTATACAGAGCTCATGAATATGGAGGAATACATGGCAGCAGGTTTCCTAGCCCTCTTGTGATAATCTCCTGCTGATTAAAATAGTGAGGGTTTTTTTTTTTTTCAAAACTACAGCTATCAGCTCAGTAAGTGATATAGCCCTAGAATATGAGTCTCACTGTACATTATGTTGATTTACAGGTTGTGTGAATAACAAAATCTGTCATTGGTATTTTTAAAAAGCAACAGTGACCAACCTGGATTCAGATGCGCACCGTACGCTCACTAATGGATGATTCTGTGTGCACAGGCTGCCAATGTTTTTGGGAACGCAGGTCCTGTTTACACAGAACGATGTGCTGCCATTGGTGATCTTTTATGTAATTCAGACTGATCTCGAGTTTACTTTACTTTAACTTTTTTTTTTTTTTTCTTCTAGTTGCAAAATACAGAATGGAAACCAGATTATGGGGAGCCAGTTTTTGTTCCAAGTTGGGGGGCAACTGTGACAGGAGCCCGGAAATTTCTCATAGCGTACAATATAAACCTACTAACTACAAAGGAGCTTGCTCATCGTATAGCGCTTAACATCAGAGAAGGTGGTCGCGGGAAAGGTCAGGTGAGCAGAAATGTTCTATACGCGGTAAAGTATGACTAAATCCAATGGAATTGTTTGCATTCTGAATAGAGGGCCCAGCTTTAGAAATGAGATGCAACATGTTAATTATATGACCATTTTGTGATCTCTGATGGTGATATCGGGACCAGCCGTGGATTTCCTGACCACTCGTATATGAGGCTGTTGAGTCTAGCTCAGGAGACCACTCTGCCCATATTCTGACCCCAGATGTTGGTCTTGCACGTACTTCTGCATACTTAATCGACTTCAATTTTGGAGACTCTGTAGTCAGGTTTGCACTACAGGTTAACCTATAGTGCGAGAAACCCTGATGGCCTGTCACCTAGTAGGATGTCTTTGTAGTACTCTTCTTCTGTAGCTGCTGCAGTGTGTTCTTGATTACAGGTGACAGAATGCTAACGTCGGAGTCTCTCAAATCGGGCTGCCTAAATCTAGTGCCTTGAATACTTGTCATGATCAGAGCACTTTCAAAAAAGCTCTTCTTCTTGACTCGCACATTGCAAAGCTTTTCCAATGCCTTTCCCCCCCCCCCCCCCCCCCCCTTTTATTTCAGCCTGGACGTCTCAAAAAAGTGCAGGCGATTGGCTGGTATCTGCAAGAGGAGAATCTGGCTCAAGTGTCTGCAAACATATTAGATTATGAATTGACTCCTCTTCACGAGGTGTATGAAGAAACGCACAAAGATGCCAAGGTGCTTAATTTTTAATTTCTGTGCCTGTTAGCCATGTAGGTTATTTTTTTTTATTTATTTTTGTTTTAGCTAAACTATTTTGTCTCTCTTTAGGAGTTGAGTCTTCCGATTCTCGGCTCGCAGTTGGTGGGTTTAGTGCCTCTTCAAGCCTTGATAACTTCTGCAGAATATTATATCAAAGAAGAAAACTTGTTTATATTGGAAGAAGAACACAAAATTCGACTGGTAATCTTCGCCTTCCTTCAATGTAGGACCAGTTATTCATAAGCTCCTGTTCCGACAGATTACCATTCCCATATTGTGGCTTTTCTAGGGCAGATTATACCATGTGCTAATCACAAATTTCATTTTGTTCAACAAAATCTTGATTTATGCATAATTTTAAATCTGTCAGCAGGAAGGGGCTGAGACACTGATTTCGGTGTGTGGCTTACTAAGATGTGTTGTAGTTTCGATATACTGTACATACAGCTGCTAATCAGTGGAGGTACGTATAAAGTTTATATCACAACGGCTGCACTCTGTAAAGTGACTGCTGGAATCAGGGTCTCTTTCCCTACATCATGCTCTCAGATGGGGTAGTGAATACCGGTTGACAGATTCCCTGTAAACTATATTGAATATTATTTAGGATGAGAACCCAACAGATTTGTATTATATACTGAACTGTTTTATACTTTTCCTTCTTGTCAAGGTTATTAACAGACTTGGACTTGATTCATTGGCTCCTTTTGAACCTCAGAAAAGAATTATAGAGTAAGTTGAACCTTCCCTCCTACCGACCGGTATTCTGCCGATTCTACCCCAAAGTTCTTAGCTGTAATTGATAATGAATTCACATTATGTATCGCAGGTATCTTGTTCAAGACGACTTGTCTGGATCACTTATCACACAGACACTGAAAGGGTTTGTGCAGAGTGTGGGGGCGCGGACGGCCACCCCCGGAGGTGGCTCTGTGTCTGCGGCCGTGTCGGCTATGGTAAGAGCAGGGAGCAGGGGTAGGAACATTTTAGATGATACAATGTGTTTGTATGCAATTATTGTGTAGGACTAAAGCGACGACCCCCAAAAATTTTTTGCTTCTTTATTTTGTGTATGTTTGGCACTTAATCAGATTAAATTTTTATTCAATCTTTCCAAATACAACAAACACAAATTCCAATTTTACAAAACTTTTTTTAAAAGGTCACTCCACCACTTTTTATATTGATGACCTATCCTAAGGCCATGTTCAGTATCTGGTCAATTGGTGATAAATACAGAAGAGGTGACTTGTTTATGTTCTACTTTTCTCTGATTGTTCCACTCCTGATTTTGGTTTACAAATCCGGATGTAAAATGGTGAACGTGGCCCTCCTGGATAAGTCATCAATATCAGATCGGTGATGGGCTGGACCCCCACTGTTCAGCTTTTCTAGGTCCCAGTGACAGCCGGATGTTGGCAGTAGTGTGGCTGAATAGCTCGGTTCCATCAATGGTGTAGTGGCCATCTCTGTGCACTGCATGACCCCATTCTTAATCAAGGGGGAGATGTGCAGTAACCACTACACAGTTGATGGAGCTATGCTGACATGCTCCACTACTGCTAACCAGTGTAGATGGCATGTAAAGCATCAACTGGGAAAACGCCTTCCTTAAAAAAAAAAAAAAAAAGTTGTTTTTTTTTTTTATTTAGTGAATCTGTCTAGTATTAATTCTTTAAAGAGCCCAAAATACAAAGATGGGTTATCTATCTGGATTCTCCATGGTACTTTGTTCCCTGTACCACTCAATGAACCAATATTCCAAGGCAAAATCCTTTGATGCGTGTCGCTTCGCAACATTCTGAATCGTGCAGTAATTAATCTGTTGTGTGTGTTTTTATTTTTTTTATTTCGAACACTGATAATCTACCTCTCCATGATTACTTAACGTTTCATTTTGCTTATACCCTTACTTCTAGCATACTATAGACTTGGCACATACATGGACCTATACCACTGTCATCTTTGTGGGTTAGAAATACATGGTATAAACCAAGTTGGTGTCCATCTAAGGGCAAGTTCACACAAGTGTATTAAAAAAATAAATCCTAGTTTCACCCAGACAACATTGGATGAATCTTCGCGTTTCGGTCTTAATGAAGAGCTCACTGGAGTACAATGCGCCAAATTCATTAAGTGGCATACGTCACATAATGAATCTGACACGTCTTCTCAGTGGTTTGCACCTCTGTGGCAATTACTTTTACACAATAGAGGCATTTAACTAGGAGGTAAGTTGCATAATTTTGAAAGGAGACCACTTTTTGTTTTTTTTTTGTTTTATGAAATCACATTCTTGTTTGCTGGATAATTGTAATGTTGCAGTTTGGGTCACATTCTCATTTTAGGGAGCAGCACTAGGATGTATGGTGGGGCAGATGACTTACGGAAAACGTCAATTTGAATCTTTGGATGGAGCGATGAGGGAGTTGATTCCCTCTTTTCATCATGCAGTCGGTCAGTTGCTGGCTCTCGTAGACTCGGACTCCAATGCATTTGGAAGCTATATGGTAACTTTATTTTTAACTAGATTTTGACTTTAGCTCTGTTTTACCCTCCAATACCCAACTCCATTACGTCTTTTATTATCTTCTCGTCTATTACTACCTAATTTCGACTTTCCCTCTTGGTGTCCCCCTCTGCAGGCTGCACTAAAGCTTCCCAAAGACACTGAAGAACAACAACAGAAGTGAGTATAAATTACTACTGTAGCACAAAACCGGTCTGTGTACTGACCGCACAGTATAGTAAAGGGTTAATAACTGGGGGTGCAGAAAGTGTGTATATAATTTTTTTTTTTTAAACACTTTTGAGACCCAATACCTCCTGTATTGGGTCCATTCTTAGGGGGTTATGCGTTTGTATTAGATTATTTTCATATTTTGGACCTAACTGCATCTAGGGTGCATTTTTGGATATTTACTTGCAGACATTTCAGTTTTCATGGCCTGTTCTTCAAGGCTGGGAAATAAAAGGTTAATCCATGATCCAAAATTCAATTGGCAATAGTACTTCAATTGTACATAATTATATAAGTTTACCTATTAAGGTATGAAATGACGCAAGAGGTAGTGAATACAAACTTTTTTCCTCTATTAGCATAATACTTAAACCAAAATATTTTATAATAAAAAGACAGGGAGATGGGGAAAAAATGGGACCTCCAAAAGAGTCAGGGTGTGACCCGAGAAAATGATAAGTTTATGATATGCCTGCCTATGGAAGGTGTCCTCCTGGAGGGGTTATATAGACATGCTCAGGATGGGGTGGACGTCACAGCGTCTCCTAGTTTCCCCTTTTTAATCCATTATCCAAGAGTGAACACAGACCAAGAAAATCACCAATAATTACCTTACAACAGGCATCGATTCAATTGAAGTTACTAACAATCAGCTCAAGGGAATAAAATAGAATAGAAGGAATCCCAACTGTAATAGGACTTAGAAATCTTACCCAAGATGTAATTTGTAAAAAGAGCCACTAGATGGCAGGCAAGTATAATGTAAATGGGATAAGCGATCAATGAATCCATTGGGTAATTATTGGTGATTTTCTTGGTCTGTGTTCACTCTTGGATAATGGATTAAAAAGGGGAAACTAGGAGACGCTGTGACGTCCGCCCCCTCCTAAGCATGTCTATATAACCCCTCCAGGAGGACACCTTCCATAGGCAGGCATATCATAAACTTATCATTTTCTCGGGTCACACCCTGACTCTTTTGGAGGTCCCATTTTTTTCCCCCATCTCCCTGTCTTTTTGTTATGCTTAAAACCTCTTGCGTCACTTCATACCTTAATAGGTAAACTTATATAATTATGGAAAATAAAAGGGTATTAATGTGGCATTTGACATGTCTAGTCTGCATGGTGATTGTTAATGGAGTTGTTCTATGTCCAATAAATGGTCCCTGTTGCACAACTGTTAAAATACAACACAGGACTTTTGCTTTTTGTTTTATTTTTGTCACCAGTCACTGGCATAGTTACCTCTGCAGGTTGCATGCAACTACGACTCTCATATCCATATAATTTTTTTTTTTTTTTTTTTTTTGCAGTCCGACTTTTTTTTTGGTTGCAGCTCTGAAATAGAATCGTGGTAACAATTTGTTTTCAAGCTGCATTATTTTTTTTTCTTTGAATATTGCTGCCATATAATCCATGTCGCTGTTTAGCCCCAGATTGAACAACCGTGTGTGTATGTATGTATGTGTGTGTGTGTGTATATATATATATATATATATATCTCCTAATCGGCAGCTCTTGCTAGCGTTTTGTTACTTGATTTTCATTTTGGATAGTGGTAAACCTTAAACTAAAAAAAGAAGCCATTTGGAGGATAAGACTAGTGCAGGAGAGACCTTTTCTAGCCAACATTTTATATGGGCTTCAAGTATTCGTATCCGGCTTCTGTGCCTCTGACTCATAATCTGGATATTTAACAACAAGGACCTCAATCTTATCTGTGGTATGTGGGGTTTTTTTTTTTTCTCCAGACGTTTCCAGGCTCTTCAGAATGGCCTTAAGGAGGCAGTTGGTGTGCCCCTAAGTCTTGCTGAAAAAATAAGCGCCTTGTGGAAGCCACTGTTGGAACTGTCAAAATACGGCAATGTGTCATGTATATCTGACTTGCAGGTACTGACCTGAAATGTAATATATTCTCATTTTTGTGTAAGTATCATAGAATCCATTGGGATAATGCTGATAAGCCTTATTCTTGTGTCAAGAAGAGGAGACGTCCTTAGAATATTCATAGTTACATAGTTATTAAGGTTGAAGGAAGACTTTAAGTCCATCTAGTTCAACCCATAGCCTAACCTGACATGCCCTAACATGATTCCACACATGGAATCTCTTCTTCCTTTTTTTTTTTTTTTGTACTTTTTATTTTATTGCACTTTCATCTTATTTTGGTAGATGTGACTGGATTTATTCTTTTTTAATTAGGTGGCAGCTAAAGCTTTAGAGACCGGAGTCTTTGGAGCGTATTTCAATGTTCTCATAAACCTCCGTGAAATCAAGGATGATGAATTTAAAAGTCAGGTAATACATTAAAAGGATTATTCACTTTTTTTCACCAAATGTGTTTGGGCATAATTTCGTGGTACTCCTGTACATGATTTACTGGATTTCATTATTATTTTTTTGTGAAGTATTGCCCGTTAGTGTAATATTTAGTTTAAAAAATTGAAAGATGCGATACTGTATGGATTCATAGAAAATGGCTTGGTGGAATAGTTCAGATGACTCAAAAGCTAATGAAAAATGCGTGCAGTATACAAGACAACCAAATATACCATATGAACAAAGAAAAGGGTGCACTCTGGTTACATATATATATAATAGAAGGGGTGCAAAGCTTAGTCCATATATAAATGTCAAAGAAAGAAGAAAAAGTTGGACTAAAGACAAGGCCTGCACAACCACTTGTAATAGAAAAATAGTAACAAACCTTTATTAAGCCCTTCATGACAGTGGGATTTTCCGTTTTCGTTTTTCACTCCCCTCCTTCCCAGAGCCATAACTTTTTATTTTTCCGTCAATTTGGCCATGTGAGGGCTTATTTTTTGCGGGACGAATTGTACTTTTGAACGACATCATTGGTTTTACCATGTCTTGTACTAGAAAACGGGAACAAAATTCCAAGTGCGGTGAAATTGCAAAAAAAGTGCAATCCCACACTTGTTTTTTGCTTGGCTTTTTTGCTAGGTTCACTAAATGCTAAAACTGACCTGCCATTATGATTCTCCAGGTCATTACGAGTTCATAGACACCTAGCATGACTAGGTTATTTTTTACCTAAGTGGTGAAAAAAAATTCCAAACTTTGCTAAAAAAAAAAAAGCGCCATTTTCCGATACCCGTAGCGTCTCCATTTGTCGTGATCTGGGGTCAGGTGAGGGCTTATTTTTTTGCGTGCCGAGCTGGCGTTTTTAATGATACCATTTTGGTGCAGATATTTTCTTTTGATTGCCCGTTATTGCATTTTAATGCAATGTCGCGGCGACCAAAAAAACGGAATTCTGGCATTTCGATTTTTTTCTCATTACGCCGTTTAGCGATCAGGTTAATGCTTTTTTTTTTTATTGATCGGGCGATTCTGAACGCGGCGATACCAAATGTGTGTGTGTTTTGTTTTTTTTTGTTTTTTTTTATTGATTTATTTTGATTGGGGCGAAAGGGGGGTGATTTAAACGTTTGTTGTTTTTTTTTTATTTTTTTCACTTTTGCCATGCTTCAATAGCCTCCATGAAGCAGGCACAACCCGATCGGCTCTGCTATGTAGCAGCGATCATAAGATCGCTGCTACACAGCAGAATTGCAGGTGTGCTGTGAGCGCCGGCCACAGGTTGGCGCTCACAGCTGCCGGCGATCTGTAACCATAGAGGTCTCAAGGACCTCTATGGTTACCATTCAGAAGCATCGCCGACCCCCGATCATGTGACGGGGGTCGGCGATGACGTCATATCCGGCCGGATGCGGTAGTTAAATGCCGCTGTCTGCGTTTGACAGCGGCATTTAACTAGTTAATAGGCGCGGGCAGATCGCGATTCTGCCCGCGCCTATTGCGGGCACATGTCAGCTGTTCAAAACAGCTGACATGTCCCAGCTTTGATGCGGGCTCACCGCGAAGCCCTGCATCAAAGCAGGGGATCTGACGTCGGACGTACTATCCCGTCCGACGTCAGGAAGGGGTTAAACGCCACAGACAATATAAGCACAACACATCCCCATTTCTGATCAATAAAGGTGCCAATAATCAAATTGTCATGTGTGTCAACCACTCCACATAGAGCATCAATATCCTACCGACGATGGAGAACGTAACAGTAACAATACTTATCCCTCATAGAATTAGCCCATAAACAGTTATGTCCCAGACCACAATGAAATGCCCCTGTATATTGTCAGCATACAACCTGATTGGTCATTACCCCGAGATGTCCTCTTGATTACCTATGTACCGTCCTAAATAAACAGGACGGTGGAAAGATGTGAAGTCCATGACAATTTGATTATTGGCACCTTTATTGATCCGAAATGGGGATGTGTTGTGCTTATATGCCTGTTTGTAATTGTTTTTATATTGTCTGTGGTGTTTAA
This sequence comes from Ranitomeya variabilis, assembly GCF_051348905.1. Classification (NCBI taxonomy): domain Eukaryota; kingdom Metazoa; phylum Chordata; class Amphibia; order Anura; family Dendrobatidae; genus Ranitomeya; species Ranitomeya variabilis. Next base: position 181,584,359 of record NC_135238.1, read on the forward strand.
TAAAGGTTTGTTACTATTTTTCTATTACAAGTGGTTGTGCAGGCCTTGTCTTTAGTCCAACTTTTTCTTCTTTCTTTGACAGTATACAAGACAACCAAAAGCTACATACAGTATACCTGCAGCGGCCCCCAGACGCAGGACCGCGGGGTACTCGAATCCGGGTCTCTCGGTTCTGAGGATGTCACGGTGGCCTGACCCGGTCTGGGGTCCTGCTAAGGGACGCCCAATAAAAGGTGTAGGTGACGGTGTAGGTCGCAGTAAATAACGAGGACACAGGGTTGCAGTCTCTTTACCTCTTTACTGAAGGCTTCGGCATCCACAATCCAGAGCACTGCTAACAGGGCTGGCTGAGACCGGCCGGTCCGAAGGCACATCCAGAGTTCCCTTTGCAGGTGGAAATCAGTAGCCTTCCTACTAGCACCTGTGTGTTGTAGTACCTCCCTGCTGAGCACCATGGGATAGTCCTCACAACTGTCGTGTATGTTTCTGTTCTCTCTCCGTCCCCCAGATGATATGGATAGGACGCACCCGTATGACTGGGTAGGCCTGGAGTTATTTTATAGGGACCCTAGAGACGCCCCTCTCCCACAATTGCCTCCGTTGTCTTCATTAGGTGTAAAAGGTGAGATGGCCAACCTAGAGTTAACTGCCCTGCCGTAGTTCAAAGTAATGCGTAGAGCCTATTACTTCCTCAGTGCTCCGGCTAAGCGCCTCAGTAGGATGTTGCTGATCTTGGGGCACGACTCCTCCTGGTTCTATCGCCTTTGTGCTGTGATCCCGTTTCTCACTTCTCCACAATATACTTCGCTTCGTGTCCTTTCTATATAGTCCGCCGCGATATCCTACAGGCGCGGCTCCGTAACAATCTGTCTTTTCGCTAGGCCGCTGTCAGGATCCCACCCCTGACAGGTCCTCTCCCGAACTCTCCCGGGCTGCTTTCTTGCTAACTTCTATCCAACCCCCAGTTTTACCAGAGTGTGAGGAGTGGCCTAATAGATAGAACCACTCCCCCTGGTGGCCGAAGTCTGAAGTGTACTGTGTGACTGTGATACCTGGTCAGGGGAACTCCTTTAGTGCAATCAGACGTAATATCAACCCCCTTAGTGGCAGAGCGACAATACTGCAACGACCAGGACTCTGGGGCGCTGCATACCAATGTAAGGGGTGTGGACTGGACTGTCGGGTTCATAACCCTGAAGACGCCAATCGCGGTGTCTGTATAGTGTATGGCTGTGAGCAGTGCTGCTGTTGGGTGAACTACCAAAAGGAGACTAAGGAACAAGGGAGTAGTGCAGCCTACAACTGACCGAAGATGAGACCATGGCCTCCCACCTTTAAGAGGTCTCTGGACAGAACGACTTGTCACAAGAAACCCGGAGCTTGCTAAACGCTGAAAGTAACTGACCTAAACAGGGCTAAGTTTGTGGGACTAGTGGGTGGTTCCGAGCCATAGATCTTGGGTGCCAGTAGAGGAAGAAATAGGACGTGGGACCTTTTGAGCAGAGAAAGACCTGCTGAATAAGGCTGATGGGCCGGTGTGGTTGCATGTTCCTCCATTAATTGCCATTTTCAGAATCGTAGCTTTATGCAGTCTCAATGAAGTGCTGTCTGCTTGTTAATATAGCTTTTCCGTAAGCGAGGAGATCGGAGCCACATAAACTGGACAACAGAGTAACTATGGATACCCGCACTTGTCCAAACTTCAAAGGAACATGTTTAAAAGCTGCAGGAGGCAATAACCACAGTTGGTGGTGTGATTAGTGTCTATAGGGCACAGCTTGGTAAATAAGGGATAGTATGGCCCCTCCAGGTCTCCGTACACGAGCAACACCGTGACGTCACACGCCGACTGCTCTCACACGTGGCTCTTCACCACATCGGGTGGGTCACTGGCAGGGACTCCTGAATTTAGTTTGCTGCGACTGATTCCTGGACTTTCCGGCCTACTGAGGATATGCAGCACTGACCACTATTTTGCACTTTGAGGTACTAATCGGACCTATATATTGGTTCTAGTTACAATCGGTGGCAACATAAATAAGGACTGGTTACAGCAGGCTTGCTTACATGTTTGGCTCATGAGTGGCAGAAGTCCAAATCTAGTTACTTGGACACCATTTATGCATGATCTATGTTGCCAAACAGGTTATAACATATTTATACACAGAGAATATACCATTGCCTCTTAAGCGCTGCTTATAAATACTTTTAGTTTTATGTAAATCGGAATTACACCCTTTTTGGCTCTATAGACATTGAGTGAATTGTCTTGCACTACTATAGATGAATGGATGTGTGTACATAACCTGGCTGTAGCTGACTATTATATGTACTGTATGACCCGATGTGGGTCTGTTTTTACCTGTTTGGTTTTGGTATAATACATTTTCAGTTGGTGACAAAACACGCATTACACTAGTACACATCATTTGTGCAGGTTAGTTGCTACTAGTTTTTCAGCTTTTTGCTGGCAATTCACACCAGCTGTGACAGTCACTAATGCCTTGGTTTAACCCCTTAAGCCCCGAGGGTGGTTTGCACGTTAATAACCGGGCCAATTTTTACAATTCTGACCACTGTCTCTTTATGAGGTTATAACTCTGGAACGCTTCAACGGATCTTGGCGATTCTGACACTGTTTTCTCGTGAGATATTCTACTGCATGCTATTGGTAAAATTTATTTGATATAACTTGCGTTTATTTGTGGAAAAAACGGAAATTTGGCGAAAATTTTGAAAATTTCACAATTTTCCAACTTTGAATTTTTATGCCCTTAAATCACAGAGATATGTCACGCAAAATACTTAATAAATAACATTTCCCACATGTCTACTTTACATCAGCACAATTTTGGAACCAAAATTTTTTTTTTTGTTAGGTAGTTATAAGGGTTAAAAGTTGACCAGAAATTTCTCATTTTTACACCATTTTTTTTTTTTTTTAGGGACCACATCTCATTTGAAGCCATTTTGAGGGGTCTATATGATAGAAAATACCCAAGTGTGACACCATTCTAAAAACTGCACCCCTCAAGGTGCTCAAAACCACTTTCAAGAAGTTTATTAACCCTTCAGGTGTTTCACAGGAATTTTTGGAATGTTTAAATAAAAATGAACATTTAACTTTTTTTCACACAAAATTTATTTCAGCTCCAATTTGTTTTATTTTACCAAGGGTAACAGGAGAAAATGGAGCCCAAAAGTTGTTGTACAATTTGTCCTGAGTACGATGATACCCCATATGTGGGGGTAAACCACTGTTTGGGTGCATGGCAGAGCTCGGAAGGAAAGGAGCGCCATTTTACTTTTCAATGCAAAATTGAGATGGGACACAACGTTGCGTTTGGAGAGCCCCTGATGTGCCTAAACAATGAAACCCCCCACAAGTGACACCATTTTGGAAAGTAGACCCCCTAAGGAACTTATCTAGATGGGGGTTCAAAGCTCTCAAAACCCAAGTATTTTACTACAGTTTATAACGCAGAGCCGTGAAAATAAAATTTCTTTTTTTTTTTTTTTCAGAAAAATGATTTTTTTAGCCCCCAGTTTTGTATTTTCACAAGGGTAACAGGATAAATTGGACCCCAAAAGTTGTTTTCCAATTTGTCCTGAGTACGCGGATACCCCATATGTGGGGGGGAACCACTGCTTGGGCACATGGCAGAGCTCGGAAGGGAAGGAGCGCCATTTGGAATGCAGACTTAGATTGATTGATTGGTCTGCAGGCGTCACGTTGCATTTGCGGAGCCCCTGATGTACCCAAACAGTACAAACCCCCCACAAGTGACCCCATATTGGAAACTAGACCTCCCAAGGAACTTATCTAGATGTGTTGTGAGAACTTTGAAACCCCCAAGTGTTTCACTACAGTTTATAACGCAGAGCCGTGAAAATAAAAATTCTTTTTTTTTTTTTTCACAAAAATGATTTTTAGCCCCCCAAATTTTTATTTTCCCAAGGATAACAAGGGAACTTGGACCCCAAAAGTTGTTTTCCAATTTGTCCCGAGTACGTTGATGCCCCATATGTTGGGGTAAACCCCTGTTTGGGCGCACGGGAGAGCTCGGAAGGGAAAGAGCACTGTTTTACTTTTTCAACGCAGAATTGGCTGGAATTGAGATCGGACGCCATGTCGCGTTTGGAGAGCCCCTGATGTGCCTAAACAGTGGAAACTCCCCAATTCTACCTGAAACTCTAATCCAAACACACCCCTAACCCTAATCCCATCTGTTACCCTAACCACTCTTCTAACCCTGACATACCCCTAATTCTAATCCCAACCCTAAATGTAATCCAAACCCTAACCCTAGTCATAACCCTAGCCCTAATGGGGAAAATGGAAATAAATACATTTTTTTTTAATTTTATTATTTTTCCCTAACTAAGGGGGTGATGAAGGGGGGTTTGATTTACTTTTATAGCGTTTTTTTATATCGGATTTTTATGATTGGCAGCTGTCACACACTAAAAGACGCTTTTTATAGCAAAAAAGTTTTTGTCTCCACATTTTGAGACCTATAATTTTTCCGTATTTTGGTCCACAGAGTCATGTGAGGTCTTGTTTTTTGCGGGACGAGTTAACTTTTTTATTGGTAACATTTTCGGACATGTGACAGTTTTTGTTCACTTTTTATTCCGATTTTTGTGAGGCAGAATGACCAAAAAACAGCTATTCATGAATTTCTTTTGGGGGAGGCGTTTATACCGTTCCACGTTTGGTAGAATTGATAAAGCAGTTTTATTCGTCGGGTCAGTACGATTACAGCGATACCTCATTTATATCATTTTTTTTTTTTTTGTTTTGGCGCTTTTATACGATAAAAGCAATTTTATAGAAAAAATAATTATTTTGGCATCACTTTATTCTGAGGACTATTAACTTTTTTTATTTTTTCTTTGACGCTGTGTGGCGGCTCGTTTTTTGCGGGACAAGATGACGTTTTCAGCGGTACCATGGTTATTTATATCCGTCTTTTTGATCGCGTGTTATTCCACTTTTTGTTCGACGGTATGATAATAAAGCGTTGTTTTTTTGGCTCGTGTTTTTTTTTTCTTACGGTGTTCACTGAAGGGGTTAACTAGTGGGACAGTTTTATAGGTTGGGTCGTTACGGACGCGGCGATACTAAATATGTATACTTTTATTGTTGTGGTTTGTTTTTTTTTTTGTTTTTTTTTAGATAAAGAAATGTATTTATGGGAATATTATTATTTTTTTTTCTTTATTTAGGAACTATTATTTATTTATTTTTATTTTTTTTTACACATGTGAATTTTTTTTTTACTTTGTCCCAGGGGGGGACATTACAGATCGGTGATCTGATAGTGTGCATAGCACTCTATCAGATCGGCGATCATACTTTCATCGGAGCAGGCTGCTCTGCAGCCTGCTCCGACCCGAAAGTACTCCCTGCAGGACCCGGATGCAGCCCCGTGGCCATTTTGGATCCGGGGCCTGCAGGGAGGAGACTCTCGGTACAAGGTGAGTACATTCCCTTGTACCGATCGTCTCAGGGAAGCCCGCAGGGAGCCCCCTCCCTGCGCGATGCTTCCCTGTACCGCCGGTACACAGCGATCATGTTTGATCGCGGTGTGCCGGGGGTTATTGTGGCGGTCCGTGACCGCTCCTGGCACATAGTGCCGGATGTCAGCTGCGATAGGCAGCTGACACTCGGCCGCGCTCCCCCCGTGAGCGCGGCCGATCGCGTATGACGTACTATCCCGTCACTGGGAATTAAGTCCCAGGTCACCTTGACGGGATAGTATGTCATATGGGATTAAGGGGTTAAGGGCAATCATCACCGGTATATATCTAATTAGAGCAGAGGACTTACTGTACCAACTTGTGCTCCTATATAGACTGGACAACCCCCTTAATGGTGTAAAATGTTGCAGAGATATTTTACTATGTAATATAATTGGCAGTAAACCTTTGAAATTGATCAGCAAAGAGTTTTGAATAACAGTAACGTCTCAAGAATGTTCCCTCAGGTGCATACGATGTAGGGAACACATCAAGGTAATTACCGTACATTCGTTTCCTGGCATAAAAGTTGCAGATAATTGCACAACCCTGAACAATTCCTGATAATTTATTTCAGAAATTGGCAGAAATCTATTTTAGCTTGTGCTTGGTGACTATTTCAGTTTGTGGCGCCCAAAGATGCTCTAAAGTTACTAACGCTGGCATACAAAACCGGACTCTTGATGAATTCCCACCTACGGTAAGTGGTATTTTTGTATGCACTTGTCTACAGAAACTGATACCCATATATTTTTTTTTGTTTGTTTATTTCCCTTAGACTCAGAAGAAGATTTTCCAGCTGTTGGATGAAGCAAAGAAGTCTACTGAATCTGTGCTGCTGCTTTGTGAGGGGCGAGAGTGAAAATGAACTAAATAAACATTTATTTGCTGTCACTCTTGACTGTTCTGAGTTTTTGTACTTTTTGGTGCAACAGAAATTCAATTCATAGAAATATTCTTGTGTTTTGTTTTTTTTTACGGACTGCATGTGGTGGTTTATACTGGTCTTAATCTTTCGAGAGATTCAGATTTTGAGAAGTTTGGAAATATTACACTGGAATTAAGTAAACATAAGATATTAAATTATAAACATGGGTTGTAATTGGCCTTAAGAATATTATAAAAAATTCATAAGCTTTAGGGTATGTGCACATGTTCAGAATTTGCAGCCGGGTAAGGTCAAAGAACCCCCCCGCTGCATGCGCACTTCAGTACTTTACTCAGCCCTTGTCAGGGCAGAGAAGTACGACTGCACAGGAGCCAGACGAAAACCAGTGATACCGGACTGCCCCGCAGTTGAGCATAATAGTGTGTCCGTAAAGTCATGGTGCACTTTTAACCAGTGACAGGATCTATTTATAGTTTACATTTTGGTGCCCGTTCTCTGGCCCAATCATATCAGACCTGTTCATGAGGAGAGATAACAAGAACCAATCAAACACAAACTCATTGAGGCCATGTGCACACGTTCAGTATTTTTCGCATTTTTTCGCTATAAAAACGTGATAAAAACGCTTACATATGCCTCCCCATTATTCTCAGTGTATTCCGCATATCTTGTGCAAATGTTGCATTTTTTTGCCGCGAAAAAATCGAATCGCGGGGGGAAAAAAAGCAACATGTTCATTAAATTTGCGGGGTTCCGCACACCTAGGAGTGCATTGATCTGCTTACTTTCTGCACGGGGCTGTGTACACCATGCGGGAAGTAAGCAGATCATGTGCGGTTGGTACCCAGGGTGGAGGAGAGGAGACTCTCCTCCACGGACTGGGCACCGTATAATTGGTAAAAAAAAAAAAAAAAATTTAAAATAAAAAATAGTCATATACTCACCTTCGATGGCCCCCGCAGTCTTCCTGCCTCTCAGCGGTGCATGCTGCCGCTTCTGTTCCTATAGCTGGTGTGTGTGAAGGACCTGCGATGACGTCGCGGTCACGTGACCGCGACATCATCGAAGGTCCTGCACACACCATCTATAGGAACGGAAGCCGCTGAGATCGGCTGTCTGCAGAAGTTGAGTATAACCATTTTTTTTTTTTTTTTTTTTTTAATTTATTTTTTTATTATTTTTAACATTCTATCTTTTACTATTGATACTGCATCTATAGTAAAAACTTGGTCACACTTGTCAACCTGTCAATCGGTTTTCCAAGCGATGCTACAGATCGCTTGGAATACTTTAGCATTCTGCAAGCTAATTACACTTGCAAAATGCTAAAAAAAACGGGGAAAAAACGCAAAAAGAAACATGTGGATTTCTGGCAGAAAATTTCCGGTTTTCTTCAGGAAATTTCTGCAAGAAATCCTGACGTATGCACATACCCTTAAGCTGTTGCTGAGCCCCCAGTCAGATTAACCCCTGATAAACTGAACTCTAATACACTGCCAGGTCTGTGATATATTATGCAACCACAAGCTTATGCCAGCTGTGTGGTTTTCCATGCCAGTCAAGATGTGGATGGTACAGAGGACAGTTCAATGTGTTCTGTGGCTCGCTAAATTTGAATCAGTGCCCAAAGTGCTACATGAATATCACTGCATTTATAACGAAGCGACACCACATAGGAATAGGGATAAGCAGTTGAAGGAAACCGTCAGTTTGGTGGAGAAACCCAGTTCTGGTAGGCCATCAGTCAGTGATGAGTCTGTAGAGGCTATATGGTGTATAGCTACCTAAGGAGCCCTAAAAAAAAACCCAAAAAAAAAAAAACCTGTGCGTACGTGTGCTCGACAATTACACCTAAGCAAGACTACAGTTCATAAGGTGTTAAACATCTGTTTTACGGGGTACAAATTGCGGCTGTTGCATACTATCAAACCGGCAGATAGACCCAAATGATGCGTGTTTGCTACAGATATGCTTCATGAGATCGACAATGATTTTTGCAGAAGATTGTGTTTAGCGATGAGGCGACCACTCTGTTACACCAGATGTACTTAGCCGTGTGTGGCAAGAACTTCACTATCGTTTGGATGTGTGTAGGGCAACAAATGGAGCCCACATCGAATTGCACTGAATAGGTATGAAAATGGGAGAGTTTCTTTCATTTGGAGCAGATTTCATTTTTTTTAATTTTTTTTTTTTCGTTTGTGTTGCTTTCCAGTGACTGGTCAAAAGTGCACCATGACTTCACGGACACACTGTAGAAGCTCTTCTCTTGCAGGTCGGTTTGGGGGCAGATATAGAGCATTATACAATGCTGTATATCAGCCCTGAAAAGTGGTGGTCTTATTTCATATTGGCCAAAACTGGTGACAGGTTCCTATTTAAGCTAAAGCTGTCGGCTCCCTGCACTGCAATACATGCCTCCGCCCAATCGGAGGGAGACAGTTGATGGCATGACTGGGGGTGCACAGCAGTGACATCATGTGCCACAGAGGGGATGCCAAAGTCAAGCTGCTGACTCCCACACCAGAAATAGAAGAGGATCTTGCACGGTGTGGGGGAAGGTGGGTAGTATAGTTTGTTTTTAGTGCATTACAAAACAGGGCACATGGGATGGAGTATATTACAGCTGGTTGGGGGACATATACAAAAGGTTGGGGCCCAGGATAAGGGACGTACGAGTATGTACCAGATTGGGGCACATTATACCAGGATGTGGGACATTATACTAAGAAGGACAGGATGGGGGACATTAGCCCAGGAAGGGGCCCAGAATGGGGGACATTATTGCTGCAGGAGTCTCCCTTATTGCGTACCATCCTCTCTAGTTATGTATGGGGCAGTCAATTATTATGTAGTGTCCTCTGTTTTATGTACAGTGCTGTCTCATTATTACATGGCATCATATTGAGAGACACTCTCACTCACACTCTCTTATATGGATACACCTAAATAAAATGGCAATGGTTGGTGATATCAACTTCCTGTTTGTGGCACATTAGTATATGGGAGGGGGGAAGCTTTTCAAGATGGGTGATGACCATGGCGGCCATTTTGAAGTTTGCCATTTTGGATCCAACTTTATTTTTTTTCCTATGGGAAGAGGGTCATGTGACATCAAACTTATTGAGAATTCCACAAGAAAAACAATGGTGTGCTTGGTTTTAAAATAACTTTATTCTTTCATGAACTATTTACAAGTTTATGACCACTTATAAAATGTGTTCAAAGTGCTGCCCATTGTGTTGGATTGTCAATGCAACCCACTTCTCCCACTCTTGACACACTGATATCAACACCGCAGAAATGCTAGCACAGGCTTCCAGTATCCGTTGTTTCAGATGCTGCACATCTCGTATCTTCACAGCATAGACAATTGCCTTCAGATGAACCCAAAGATAAAAGTCTAAGGGTACTGTCACACAGTACCATTTTCATCGCTACGACGGTACGATTTCGTGACGTTCTAGCGATATCGTTACGATATCGCAGTGTCTGACACGCAGCAGCGATCAGGGACCCTGCTGAGAATCGTACGTCGTAGCAGATCGTTTGGAACTTTCTTTCGTCGCTTGATCACCCGCTGACATCGCTGGATCGTTGTGTGTGACACCGATCCAGCGATGTGTTCGCTTGTAACCAGGGTAAACATCGGGTAACTAAGCGCAGGGCCGCGCTTAGTAACCCGATGTTTAACCTGGTTACCAGCGTAAACGTAAAAAAACCAAACAGTACATACTTACATTCCGGTGTCTGTCCTCCGGCGTCTCAGCTTCTCTGCACTGTGAGCGCCTGCCGGCCGGAAAGCGAGCACAGCGGTGACGCGGTGACGTCACCGCTGTGCTTTCCGGCTATGGTGCTTACACAGTGCAGAGAAGCAGAACGCCGGGGGACAGACACCGGAATGTAAGTATGTACTGTTTGGTTTTTTTACGTTTACGCTGGTAACCAGGGTAAACATCGGGTTACTAAGCGCGGCCCTGCGCTTAGTAACCCGATGTTTACCCTGGTTACCCGGGGACTTCGGCATCGCTCCAGCGCCGTGATTGCAAAGTGTGACCGCAGTCTACGACGCTGGAGCGATAATCATACGACGCTGCGACGTCACGGATCGTGCCGTCGTAGCGATCAAAATTGCACTGTGTGACAGTACCCTAAGGGTATGTGTCCACGTTCAGGATTGCTTCAGGCTTTGGTCAGGATTTTATGCAGGTAAAATCCTGACCAAAACTGCACCTGAGGTCACTGGCAGGTCACCTGCGGTGCTCCTGCGTGTTTTGCTCATTGTAGCAACATGCTGCGTTTTGAAAAAACGCACCGCTCATGCGTTTTCGCGGCAAAAACGCATGCGTTTTTTAACGCATAGTGGAGTCGGGATTTCATGAAATCCCCTCCACTATGCTGTAACATCTGGACGCTGCGTTTTTGATGCTGCGGAAAAACGCAGCGTCAAAAACGCAGCGTTTCCTGAACGTGGAAACATACCCTAAGGGGGTCAGATCGGGAGACCTTGGTGGCCATTCAACTGGCCCAGAAAGACCAATCCATTTTCCAGGAAACTTCATGTAGGAATGCTTGGACCTGACGCCCATAATGGGTGTGTGTGTATATAATATATACACAGCTCTATCAAAAATTAAGAGACCACTGCAAAATTTTCAGTTTATGATTTTTCTTTTATAGGTATATTTTTGAGTAAAATGAACATTTTTCTTTTATTCCATAAACTACTGATAACATATCTCCGAAGTGCCAAGCAATATATTTTTGTATTTATTTTCTGAAAATGAGAAATGGGCGAAATATCAAAAAAATGCATTACTTGCAGACCTCAAATAATGCAAAAAATAAAAATAAAAATCATAATCGTTTAGAAACAACACTGTTTTAACTCAGGAAGAGTTCAGAAATCAATATTTTGTGGAATAACCATGATTTTTAATCACAGCTTTCATGCGTCTTGGCATGCTTTACACCATTCTTTCATACTGCTTTTGGGCGACCTTATGCCACTATTGTTGTTTCTAAATGATTATGAACTTTTTTTTATTTTGTATTATTTGAGGTCTGCAAGCAATGCATTTTTTTTATTTTGACAATTTCTCATTTTCAGAAAAAAAATACAAAATGTATTGCTTGGAAATTCGGAGACATGTTGTCAGTAGTTTATAGAATAAAAGAACAATTTACATTTTACTCAAAAATATACCTATAAAGAGAAATTGGAGAAACTGAACATTTTGCAGTGGTCTCTTAATTTTTTGCCAGAGCCGTATATATTACACATAAATGTTTACTATAATAAGGGGGGCCCAAACACAATTCTTGACAAGGGGTGTGGGTTGAGACCATACTTCAGGGAATGGAGAGGACCAGTGACGAACACACTGTATACCCAGTCACTCGCATATCTAGGACTTGCGGCCTAGCAGGAACTTCCACTGTAATGATCAGAGGTGTTTAAAGAGACTGGGGCTGGCCTAGTACTGGGAGTGACACCCGTGAAGTTGAGACTTTAAGGCATTCACAGTTTTTTAACTGCTAGATAACAAAAACAGTGTGTTTTAGTTGCAGGGCTGTGAAGTCGGTTTCCATTTTGGTGGAGTCTGTATAAAATGGACTGACTCCAACTCCTAAAATATATAACACATTGGGTTCAGTGCAGGATGTGCTGTAAATGTTTTCATAATAATTTGAGAAAGTTATGAAATGTCCTATAAATGTCTGTTCTGGTCCTGATGTAAGGATCTGGGCTGCACTTCATGCACATGCTCAGTAGCGACCAGGGCTGTGGAGTCAGTTGGGGAAATTGAGGAGTAGCTGTGTCCTAATATACTGCATCGGCCCAGTTACTGTAGCCCGCCATATAGTCCTTAGATACGTATGTGTATTTATAAATAGATCTTCCTTTGTGTTCACTAATACTATTTAACGATCAGTCTCCTCATTGTCTGCGCTGTTGTATCCAAATAACCAGCTTATACCTGCTCCCCCATATGTACCCCTGTTCCCTAATTACGTATCACAAGGGGCTTGTTATCTTCCTTCATGGTGTCGCTGCCCTAGTGAGCTGTTGAATGGACAGGTCACTTCTAATAGCCGTTTTGCAGTTTTCAAATGCTGAAGTGGTTACAAGATGTGACAAAAGATGGAAACTCGTATATGCACAGCAAGTAATTGTGACATTGCTCTGCGCATGTTTGTCCTTTTTTATTTTCTAGCACTTTTGCCAGTGATTACACCTGGAAATTGGGCTGACAAGACATCATGTGCATATACCTTGATGTTGGTGGTCCCCTACTGCCTCAAAAGATGCTTGTTTGTTCTTCTATAAAACATAAGCTTTCAGATACTGTTTTCTTCTTCTAACCATATCAGACCTATTAACTAGTTTCTGGAGACATGGCTCGTGACAAAAGTCTTTAATGCCATTATCCCTCCTTAATTAACTTTCTTTTGTAGCTCCCAAGAGTGATGTTATGGAGATTACTTGGAAAATGAGGAATTGGACTGGTAAACAAGTTTTCATGACGGCCCAAAGGCATTTTGAAAATTATTTGGGAATGCGTTATACAGGGCTGGGCTGGGACAAAAAAAACCTGTCCTGCCACACGCACCCTACCAGCCAACATACTATATGCTTGTACTATAGGGTTGCATGCTTTATGGCCAATGTGAACATGCATTTGTGCTGCATGTATACCAACTTAAACCAAGCTCAATTTTTGTGTTTTTTCTTTGTACTTTTGCATTCTATGCAAGTTGGGGTGCGGCCTCCCTCTCCTGAGCTGGAAATTACAATTAAAGGCTTCCCCAGATTGGTGTCCACAAGTCGGGACCTGGTCCTTTTGTCTGCCCTTATTCACACAATGAGGTCAACTCTGACAAATGGTAAGGTTTTTAATGTTAGACAGCGTAGGTGGAGCGCCCACACAAGGGCAACGGGGTACTCGGTACCGGGCCCGGTCTTAAAGGGGATGTCACGGTGGCTGTGACCTGGTCCGTGGCTCTGGGCACCCAATTAAAGGGAAAGGTCTTTAAGGGGATTTGTAATGTCTATGTTCGTGACGCCACCTGTGGTGTTTGGTCAGTAGGGACTGACGCTGCTTAAAGGGGTCCTCTGGGGTGATGTTATTGCAGCAAGATGGTAACGCTTCCCACAGGTGAAGCGGGGTCCCCAGGGCTCCCAAGGTGTGTGGCAAAGATGGTGTATGCCGACGAAAAAATGGTGGACACAGAGTATGCAGTCTTTTACCTGGTTTACTGATGGTAGCAGTAGTAGTCATCAGTCCTAATCTTGCCTTGTGCAGGCATGTACTACAGAGGACAGAGAATGAACTTCAATCCAATATTGCAGCCAGCATGCAGCCGGCGGGTAAGGAAAGGGTGCATCAAACACCCGAAAACCCCGCCCCTAGGTCTAAAGATTGTTTCCTCCAAATTCAGGTGACAGTGTCCCTTTAAATGCAATTTTGATTTTTACTTATTTAGTTACAGCAGGGTTTTTGTAGGTTTTATCAAGGAAAAATAGTAGCACACAATGCAGGGCATTCCAACCCTCACTTGGATGCTCCTGACTGAGGTGCCCTGCTTTAAGGGTTAATGTATTTCATTCCCATGTTCTCTTCTTAACTGTTCCTTGGCCAATAGCTCCCAATTTCCAGTTTCTCCTCCTTTACATTTCCCTATAAAACTCCCTACCTGTCATCTTCTGGTTTCTCCTCACAGCGTGGGATCCGGAGACTGGTTGTCTGCTGGTGAGAGACCGGCACACGACTGACAGCCTAGCTGAAGCTGTTCGGGACAGGATTAGACGGGAGGGTAACGCGTGGCTCACCTGCATCCTTGGTGAGCCTGACGCTTTACCTCCGGCCGCAGATCACTTGCTTCGGCTGCTGCAAGTTGTGCCCATAATAAGTTTTGCACAGTCGCCATCTTGCTCCACTATTCCCGCTCCTTACACATCATTAGCCACACCCATCCACCATGGTCATTTTCTGAGGCTGCTGCACGCTGTTAGAGCCTGCATACAGTGCACCATTCACCTCCATATTTCATCCCCAGCCTATCAATATAGTCATGGGCGGTCAGGCAAGCTGCAGCTCTTCCTCTGCTGAGGAAGCTGCTAATATTACACAGAACCCTGCTGTAGCTTGTGTCTCTCAGCCTCCTGATGGGGCTTCTGTATTGGCACCCCCTGCTTCAGTCTGTGTCCCACAAGTTCTCCTTCCAGGCCAGGAAGTGTATCGCTCAGAGACTATTATGCTACCACCCCTCCCCTCCACAAATTCAAAATCCAGTGCTTTTGTTTTCTGGCTCCCCTCTCATTTCATCTGCAGTACCCCCCAGTGTCATTTGCCCCTACCATGGCATCGGTTTCCAAGGTCAGTAACTTTCTGGAAGCAGGTTTCCTGGCCCAGATTAGTCCCCACCATGGGCACGGTAACCACACTGCTGACTCTTCATCTCCATCAACTTTCCGTAGTCACGTTCGTAGACGATCCGTTAAGTCCTGTAACAGACACAGCAGACATTCGTCAGGCTGTTCCAGATCCTCCAGAAGGGGCTACAGAGCTAGCTAGCGTTCTCCGTCATCTACAGAAGAGTCCTCCGGTGCCTCGGCGAGTCCGCATATACCGTCTCATCATTGGGCTAAACAAATAAAGCTTTTCTACATTTTTGTTATCAAAACTCCTACTATTCTCCAGTGTTTTTGTATTGTTAGTTATGGAAGCAAATGTAGTGACCAAGTAATGTGTATGGGTCACATCATGAGTCTGGAAATTGTGACATTTGGTTTAACAAGGTAGCGGTGAGTACCAATATTTGGGTTCTTGGAGCGGGGGTGCAACGGTAGTAGCAGTGTCCACTTCTACCAGAAAAATCTTGGTTACCCCTCTTCTGTTGGGTGAGAACCTCCATATTCAAAGGGTTCCTCCCTGGCCAGTATACACAAGGATGTTCTTTTGCGGGATTACCCCCCTGGGAGCTCATTTAGATGATAGGTTTTGGGCGATTGCTTATATTCACATCAGGTCCTTGGTATTCACTAACAAGCATTCAATGGATAAAGAACGCCAAGTGGCAGATAGACTTTACAATAGGAAACCAAAAGTTGCTAAAACAATGAACAATTGGCTTCAGGCTTTTTCTGTAATGGGCGGTGTTATGGGTCAAAATCATCCTGAGCGATGCTCTGAGTTGTTCATTTATCTCAATAACATTTATAAATTGTATAAATCCCATGGTGGTAGTGCCTGATGGCGCTACGATGAGTATTTCAGAAGGGGTTTGGCCACTCAGCCACATCTGGGTTGGGGTGTTAAAGCCACACCCAGAAGGTGTCAAATTCCTTTCACTCAAGGGCCATTGGTCCCTCCGCTGGCACTGGGTCAGTGGTCAGCGGCTGACTGCAAACCAGGCTCGTGCTGCCTCTTCAACTTGGGTCACTGCCGTTTTTACGGACTTTGTAAGTACAAGCATGAGTGCTCCACTTGTGTAGGCTCCCTTGCAGCTGTTAAATACCCCTGTCCCTCCACAAAGTTACCAACAAAGTCTACCAGTCAGGGGAAAAGTGAGGACCCAAGTGAGCGTAATCGTGATGGAGCCTTGGCTCGACAAGTACCGCAATAAAGAAGCAGGTACCCAATTACACTTTGGTTTCACTTTCGGTTTCTTTCTTCCTTTTATTTTCCGTAAACTTCCGCTCTTTGTTTCAAAACTGAAATCTGCCAAGTAATTCCCCCATATACTGTCCGAGAAGTTGCAGAAGAAAGGATCCTTGGGCAGAATTGCGGGTGCTTTTTCATCACCACCCTTTCCTAATTCAAGGCTATGTGCACACGTTCAGGTTTTATCGTGTTTTTTTGCGCTAAAAACGCCATAAACTCATTAAAAACGCATGCATTATGCATTCTATCATTTAGAATGCATTCTACATGTTTTGTGCACATGGATGCGTTTTTTTTTCCGTGAAAAAAAACACATTGCGGTAAAAAAAATGAGCATGTTCATTAATTTTGCGGATTTTCTGCGTTTTTCCCGCAATTCTATGCATCTGGGAAAAAACGCATCAAAAACGCGTCAAACGCATGGGAATTTCTGGCAGAAATTTCCGTTTTTATTGTCAGGAAAATTTCTGCAAGAAATCCTGATGTGTGCACATACCCTTAGGGTTTCCCCATTAGTTATTGTTCCAAAGAAGGAATATGGAAAGTTCCATTTAATTCACCATCTTTCTCACCCTAAGGGTTCTTCAGTGAATGACAGCATTCCCGAAAGTGACACATCTGTCACTGATGTTTCTTTTGATAGAGCGGTTACTCTGATTAAAGAAGCCCGTCTGGGGGGCCCTAATGGCAAAATCTGACATTGACTCGGCTTTTGCCTGTTCAACCGGATTGTCACCACTTATTGGGATGTTTTGTGGATGGTAGATATTACTGATACCTGTCTTAATGGTTAGTAATGGCACATGCCACTTATCTTGACTTATTCAGTTCCGTTCTTGAATGGGTTATTAAGTATGAGATAAGGTCTTTTTTCCATCATTCACTATCTTGGAGATTTCCTTTTTGTAGGTCCACAGGGTCCATCGTTTTGTTTTTGTTGGACCCCTTCTGTTCCTTCACGTCACATTTCGGTGTTCCCCTCTCCAGTGATAAAACGGATGGTCCAGTGGCTACTTTATCTTTTTGGGGTATTGAAATTGATCCGTTGCATATGTTTTTTCCTCTCCTTGTGGATAAAATTGCGCAATTTGTTGTCGCTCATTGAAGTTTTATCACGGTTCAAAGCATCACGTTTCGGCAGATGCAGTCAGTATTGGGCCTCCTTGTTCTTGCGTGCCAAGTCATGCCCATGGGAAGGATTTAATCCCGCCAAGTTAGTTACCTCACATCCCTCCCAGGTGGCTCCCAGGCAAAAAAGACCACGATGGGAGATGGAATCTAGTCCAGAAGGTACGGATTTATCTAACTACACTGACCCGGAACAGGAGGAAAACGAAGGGTTTGTGACAGCTCTCCCAGAGGAAAAGAAGTATCTTTTCTCTTGGGAAGATACGGACGCCCTATTATCAGCTGTTAGAAATACTATGTGGATGCGGGATACTCACCAACCCCCTTCCTCAGTACAGGATGAAATGTTTGGTGGGTTGAGAAGACGTATGAATAAAGTGTTCCCTGTCAATAACCACATTAAAGCCATGATTCTGGAGGAGTGGGAAGATGTGGAGAAAAGACTAACAATCCCAAGACGTTTTAGATCACGTCTACCTTTTGAAGTTGAGGACATAAAATTATGGGAAGAAATACCGAAGGTCGATATCCCTATAGCAAGGGTAGCAAAGAAAACGGCTATCCCCTTTGAAGATTCATCATGCCTTAAAGATCCTATGGACAGAAAGGCAGATGGCCTTCTCAAAAAGAAATAGGAGACCTCTGCAGCTGTAATTAAAGCAAATATAGCTTCCACCTTAGTGGCTAGGTCCATGAATATATGGATGGAAAAGTTGGAGGCCCATTTAAGAAATAAAACACCTATAGAAGAGATCCTGAAGCCTATACCGTTGCTCAAAATGGCGACAGCTTTTATGGCAGATGCCTCAGCGGAATCCATTAGATTCACCACAAGGAACGAGGCTCTAGCAAATGCAGCAAGACGGGCAATACAGTTGAAGACTTGGTCAGGGGACTGTAACTCAAAAAATAAATTGCGCTCCATTCCCTTTTCTGGCATTCGAGTGTTTGGTCCAGTACTGGACGACATGTTGGAGAGGCCGTCAGATCACAAAAAAGGATTCCCTGAAGAAAACCTTAGAAGGTTTTGTCCTTTTGGAGACCTTATTCACATCAGAAACCGGAATACAAAGGAAAGGGAAAGACCGTGTCAGGACTCTGAACATTTTTTACCTTTTGTGCATTACTGCCCTTTTCCAAGATGGCGTCTTTGGTCTCATGTGCACTGTGTCTCCTGCTATAAAACTCCACCCCAGCCTTCAGTCTGTGCTAGAGTATTCTGCCTTGCATCCAGCTCCTGACCTCTGATTACTCCCTGGCTATACACCTGCTCCTGTGAACCTGTGTGGTGATCCTGCTACTCTGCTCTGAGTTCCTGCTGCATACACCAGTTTCCAGTAATCCTCCTTCATCTGCTGCTCGTGTTTACTTCCATCTGCATTTGTTGGACATGTAACCTGTTTCTGCTCTGCAAAAACCTGAGTCTATTAACCAGGCCTCCCTGGTTGAGCTAAGATATGATTTGAACTGCCTTATAAGCTTATATATCTGTGTTTGGACTAAGACAAGGATTTATTCGTGTCAAGTATCCTCAAGAATAACTGTGCTTCATAGACTTTCTGCTTGATTGCAGAAGTTTCCTATAGACTGCTAAGGCCTCTTTCACACTTCAGTCTTTTGGCGTCAGTTTGAAACCGCCATTTTCGTCAAAAAGCAGATCCGCCATTTTTTTGCCGGATCGGCTATTTTCCCATAGACCTGCACTAGCGACGGATTGTGGCGGATGGTCATCCGTTCCATCAGCCATGCGACGGATCCGTCGAGAATTGCCGGACGTCATCTAGACATTGACGGACATTATAACTTTTTTGTCTGCGCCGAAATGGTGGTTCACGACGGATTGCGTCCGCCATTCCATAGAATGGCCGCCTATGGGCGACGGATCTGTCGCGACCGTCATTTCGGCGGATCCGTCGCCCCCAATACGCTTTTTCAATTGCGCATGCTCCAAAAAGTAGATACTTTTCCCAGACAACCCTCAAGTAACAGATCCGTCAAAACGGATCCGTTAGAACCGTTTTCTCAACAATTGTGACGGATCCGTCGATCCGTCACTATGTCGGAGGTGACTGACGCCAAACAACTGAAGTGTGAAAGAAGCCTAAGCTGCGTTTAATATTTACACCAAGTGTTGTGGACTTGAGTTTCTCTCTGCACCTGTTTGAATCCCCGTGTGATAATATAGACTTTACCACTTATAAAACTGTGTCCTGTAGTTGTCTTGTTCCACGCAAAGAGTCTCCTGAGTTATCCCCTATAATTATTACAGACCGGTAGATGGAGCTACAAAGGGCAGTAAAGGAAGAAGTGCCTTTTCCAGTGCATCAAATAGACCACGAAACAATGACTCCAAGAAGGTAGGGGGAAGACTTCAAAACTTTCTTTCAGCATGGGCATTCCTCTATCCAGGAATCCGTGGATACTGCAGATAATAGCAGAAGGCTATAAGATTCAATTCCTGTGGATACCCTAGGGAAGATTCCACCTGACAGCTGTCCAATCTCCTCAGGCCACAAAAAGGCTGTGGGCAGACATAAAAAACTGGTGCGTTCGGGAGCAGTGATTGCGGTACCAGAGGCAGAGAAGGGTCTCGGCTACTGTTTGGGCCTATTCTCACTCAAGAAACCAGGGGGAGACTATCGCACTATAATAAATCTGAAATCACTAAACAGATGAGTTTCATACAAAAAATTCAAAATGGAATCTATAAGGTCTACAACTCCACTAATCAAGGAAAATATGGTGATGTGCACGCTTGACCTAAAAGAAGCGCATTATCACGTGCCTATTCATCCTCACAGCCAGCTATATCTGAGATTTGGGGTGATGGAGGGGAAAAAAGTTCAACATTACCAATTCGGATACCTCCCATTTGGTGTTTCCTCGGTGCCACGCATATTTTCCAAACTGATGGCAGAAGTAATGGCCTTTCTCAGAGAACAGGCAATATTGATTGTCCACTATCTGGACGACTTCCTGTTGATGGCAGAGTCCCCCCAGCAACTTAAAGCCAATATAATGTCAACCATCTTATCAGAGGCATAGCTAGGGTTTTGGTCCAGGGGGGGCGAAGCTTCTGAGTGGGCCCTTAACCAGGTAACCTTGATTACAACTCGATGACGCCCCCTTATAGTGGAGGAGAACCCCAGCAGATGACCGCGCTGTTACTGAAGATAATCTATATACATATATATATATATGTATATATATATATATATATATATATATATATATATATATATATATATATATATATATACTGTATGTAAACAATGTCTCATATCCTGTCGGGTTTGGGAAGGAGAAATGAAAAGCCGGCAATTGAGTTACCGGCTTTTCACATATCTCGCGCTGAATTAAATATAAATACAGTGTGTGTATATGTATATATATATATATATATATATATATATATATATATATATATATATATCTATATATATAATTGTCTAAGGGTTTTTCCGTCTGTCTGTCTGTCTTTCTGTCTGTCTGTCCTGGAAATCCCGCGTCTCTGATTGGTCGAGGCCGCCAGGCCTCGACCAATCAGCGACGGGCACAGTATCAACGTAGATGTCATAATGGTTGCCATGGCGACGATGATGTCATAAAGGTTGCCTTGACCAATCAGCGACGGGCACAGTCTGCCGCGAATTCTGGAATCATCATTGTCCATATACTACGGGGTCATGCATATTCTAGAATACCCGATGCGTTAGAATCGGGCCACAATCTAGTGTATATATATATATATATATATATATATATATATACGGTATACAGTGTGTATATATATATATATATATACATATATTACTGTATACCGTATATATATATATATATACATACTGTATATATGTTTTAACGAACATTTGAGCACATAAATCCATTAGATGTCGGTTTTGCAAGCCTGCGAGAAAATATCGCAGTACGGATGCCATACGGATTACATACGGAGGATGCCATGCGCAAAATACGCTACCACACCCTGCCTACGGATGACATACAGATCACTATTTTGGGAACATTTCTGCGTATTACGGCCGTAATAAATGGACCGTATTTACATACGCTGAGTGTGACGCCGGCCTAAGAAGGATGGCCATAAAAGATCCTATCATCCTTCCAGAAAGACACAATCTACTGTTCCAGGGACCAGTACACCATCCCAAGATGAAGCTCCTACAGTACAGTTATCAACCTGGATCCTGGGCGGCAGATTTTGAGGTTGAGAGGTCTCTCAGATGTGGTCATAACGACTATTCAGAATAGTAGAAAACCAGTGACTTCGGCAATATATACAAAAATATGGAAGAAGTTTTGTTCGCAATAACCCGAGGCGACAACAGTACTATCTAAACTTGACATTCCCAGGATCTTAGAATTTCTACAGGCAGGGTTTGAGAAGGGCTTAAGGCCTAGTATTCTTAAAGTAAAAGATCTCGGCTCTCAGTGTTTTCATAGACTATCCGCTGGCATCCCATCGTTGGACTGAGCGGTTCGTGAAGGCCACAAGCAGATTAAGACCCATAGTTAGAGCCTACATTCCACCATGGGATTTGAACACTGTCTTAAATGGACTATGCAAACCACCATATGAACTGCTTGTGGACTCAGACATAAAGTCTCTCTCCCTTAAGACTGCATTCCTGGTTGCCATAACAACAGCCAGGTGGGTTGGGGAAATACAGGCATTCTCCATAAAGAGCCCATACCTAAGAATCTTAGATGACTGCATTATACTTAGATTAGACCCTACCTTTCTGCCAAAGGTAGTGAAACGCTTTCACATGAGTCAGGAAGTAGTCTTGCCTTCCTTCTGTCAAAACCATAAAAATATTCTGGAATGGTCCTTTCATTCCCTAGACGTCAGAAGAACAGTCCTCTGGTACTTGGAAGCTACAAAGGACTAATGAGTAGATCCCAATCTGTTCTCACAGTTTTGGGGGAAGAATAAGGGAAAAAAGGCATCAAAAGCGACATTGGCATGATGGGTCAGATTGGCAATCAGCCTGACCTACACATCTGAAGGGTAATCTCCCCCGGTCAATATTAGAGCCCATTCCACAAGAGCAGTAGCCACATCTTGGGCAGAGCAAGCAGGTGCCTCAGTAGACCAGATCTGCAGGGCTGCAACCTAGACAAATTTTAGTACCTTTTGCAGACATAATAAACTGGACGTTTTAGCGGGTCAAAAGATGGCCTTTGGGATGAAAATCCTCCAAGCAGTGGTCTCGCTGTGAATGTATCCTCTGGCATTCTCCTGATACTGCTGTCAGGAGGGACGTCCTAGAAAGTAGGCAATAGACCTACCGGTAATACGTTTTCCAGGAGTCCATCATGACAGCACCAATTACATTCCCTCCCTTAAAAATTGTTATCTGATATTTGATGGTAACGTATGTAGAAGGAAAATAGAATAAAATAGAGTTGCATCCATTCTGGTGTGGTACTTGGAAAAATCACTGAGGGGTGGTGGAGGGAGGGGTCTTTTAACTCTTGTGAGTTCCTGTCCCTATCAAGGATAAGAAGGACAACCTCCTGATGGTGCTGTCATGATGGACTCCTGGAAAACCTATTACTGGTAGGTCTAATGCCTACTTATTGTAACTGTTCGGCCAGACCCGAACATCCAGATGTCCGCCCATCTCTACTCGGGTGTCTCGTTTCATATGTTTCAAGGGTGGCACTGACGTTTGTCATCGCCAGGTTGAAGGGGACAATTCCCGGTTCATGATTCCTGACGGCGTGCACTTCACTGACATTGGCTTGGACATTTTCGTGTCCGACCTCCAGGATGGTATAGAGCAAGCTTTGTTAATGGGTGGGGTCGGAGCGTAATTTAGTTACTATGCCCTTCCTTGGTGGTCTTTTTGGAATCATTACATTTTTTTCCCTGTAAGAAGGACTGATGATCACCAGGAGCAGGTACGGACTGGGGATGAAATTCAGCCCTGGCATGTGAAATCACACAGGCCCATGTTGTCCCTGTCCCCCAAGCACCAGATGGAATATATTACTAATATTACCCTGGATGGAGGAAAGGAAAATTTACTACATGACAAATATTTCTAATCATTCCCGTCGCCTGCTGGAGTAAGTGATGGAGTCAGCGACTTTGTGCTCCTTCACAACTCTTAACAATATGGGTGTCTTGAGAACACAGATACTGTTAATAACGTAGCAGACAAGGCGGCCCCAGACCAGACAGGCCCTTCTGGCATTTGCCAGAATTGCCAGATGGCCAGTCCGGCCCTGACCAGGAGTCTGGCTGTTAGCTAATGATTTGCACTAATACATGTTATACCAGGCCAAGATGTGCCTTACATTTTATATACCTCTCATGCTGTGACCGACCTTCATCCATTAAAAGGATAATAGATTCAAGGTTATTGATGTATGCTTTTTATTTATGCATAGGAATGTTATTTGTTTTGGTATGTTCAGGTCACCTCAGTCTGCAAGGTTCAGCAAATTTTGCTTTGTCACGCTCTGCACCACTCCCTTAACCCGTTTACCCCCGAAGGTGGTTTGCACGTTAATGACCGGGCCAATTTTTACAATTCTGGCCACTGTCCCTTTATAAAGTAAGAAATCTGGAGTGCTTCAATGGATCCCGGTGATTCTGAGAATTTTTTCTCGTGACATATTATACTTCATGATAGTAGTAAATTTTCTTTGATATGGCTTGCGTTTATTTGTGAAAAAAATTGAAATTTGGTGAAAATGTAGAAAATTTTGCAATTTTCCAACTTTGAATTTTCATGCCCTTAAATCACAGAGATATGTCACACAAAATACTTAATAAGTAACATTTCCCACATGTCTACTTTACATCAGCACAATTTTGGAACCAAACTTTTTTTTGTTAGGAAGTTATAAGGGTTAAAAGTTGAATAGTAACTTTCAGTTGAGGGGTCTATATGATAGAACATACCCAAAAGTGACACCACATTCAAGAAGTTTATTAACCCTTCAGGTGCTTCACAGGAATTTTTGGAATATTTAAAAAAAAAAAATGAACATTTAACATTTTTCACAAAAAAATTACTTCAGATCCAATTCTTTTTTTATTTTCCGAAGAGTAACAGGAGAAATTGGACTCCAAAAGTTGTTGTGCAATTGGTCCTGTGTAAGATGATACCCAATGTGTGCTGGTAAACCACAGTTTGGGCGCATGGCAGAGCTCGGAAGGGAAGGAGCGCCGTTTGACTTTTTCAATGCAAAATTGGAATTGAGATGTGCCGAAACAGTGGAAACCCCCAACAAGTGACCCCATTATGGAAATTAGGCCCCCCATGGAACATATCTAGATGGGGGTTTAACCCCTTTCTGACATATGACGTACTATCCTGTCGAGGTGGGGTGGGCCCGTATGACCTCCGACGGGATAGTACGTCATATGCGATCGGCCGAGCTCACGGGGGGAGCGCGGCCGGGTGTCAGCTGCCTATCGCAGCTGACATCCAGCACTATGTGCCAGGAGCGGTCACGGACCGCCCCCGGCACATTAACCCCCGGCACACCGCGATCAAACATGATCGCGGTGTACCGGTGGTACAGGGAAACATCGCGCAGGGAGGGGGCTCCCTGCGTGCTTCCCTGAGACGATCGGTACAAGGTGATGTACTCACCTTGTACCGAGCGTATCCTCCCTGCAGTCCCCGGATCCAAAATGGCCACGGGGCTGCATCCGGGTCCTGCAGGTTGTACTTCCGGGTCCGGAGCAGGCTGCAGAGCAGCCTGCTCCGATGAAAGTAAGATCGCCGATCTGACAGAGTGCTGTGCAAGCTGTCAGATTGGTGATCTGTGATGTCCCCCCTGGGACAAAGTAAAAAAGTTAAAAAAAAATAAAAAAAAAAATAAAAAATTCCTAAATAAAGAAAAAAAATATATATTATTCCCATAAATACATTTCTTTATCTAAAAAACCCAAAAAAACAATAAAAGTACACATATTTAGTATTACCGCGTCCGTAATGACCCAACCTATAAAACTGTCCCACTAGTTAACCCCTTCAGTGAACACCGTAAGAAAAAAAAAACGAGCCAAAAAACGCTTTATTATCATACCGACAAACAAAAAGTGGAATAACACGCGATCAAAAAGACGGATATAAATAACCATGGTACCGCTGAAAATGTCATCTTGTCCCGCAAAAAACGAGCTGCCATACAGCATCATAAGCAAAAAAATAAAAAAGTTATAGTCCTCAGAATAAAGCGATGCCAAAATAATTATTTTTTCTATAAAATAGCTTTTATCGTATAAAAGCGCAAAACATAAAAAAATGATATAAATGAGGTATTGCTGTAATCGTACTGACCCGAAGAATAAAACTGCTTTATCAATTTTACCAAACGTGGAACGGTATAAACGCCTCCCCCAAAAGAAATTCATGAATATCTGTTTTGTTGTCATTCTGCCTCACAAAAATCGGAATAAAAAGTGATCAAAAACTGTCACGTGTCCAAAAATGTTACCAATAAAAACGTCAACTCGTCCCGCAAAAAACAAGACCTCACATGACTCTGTGGACCAAAATATGGAAAAATGATAGCTCTCAAAATGTGGTAACGCAAAAAATATTTTTTGCAATAAAAAGCGTCTTTCAGTGTGTGACGGCTGCCAATCATAAAAATTAGCTAAAAAACCCGCTATAAAAGTAAATCAAACCCCCCTTCATCACCCCCTTAGTTAGCGAAAAATAAAAAAATTAAATGTATTTATTTCCATTTTCCCATTAGGGTTAGGGCTAGGGTTAGGGCTGGGGTTAGGGTTAGAGCTAGGGTTAGGGTTAGGGCTAGGGTTGGGGCTAGGGTTGGAGCTAAAGTTAGGGTTAGGGTTGGGGCTAAAGTTAGGGTTAGGGTTGGGGCTAAAGTTAGAGTTAGGGTTTGGATTACATTTATGGTTGGGATTAGAGTTAGGGGTGTGTCAGGGTTAGGGATGTGGTTAGGGTTACCGTTGGGATTAGGGTTAGGGGTGTGTTTGGATTAGGGTTTTAGGTAGAATTGGGGAGTTTCCACTGTTTAGGCACATCAGGGGCTCTCCAAAGGCGACATGGCGTCCAATATCAATTCCAGCCAATTCTGCGTTGAAAAAGTAAAACCGTGCTCTTTCCCTTCCGCGCTCTCCTGTGCGCCCAAACAGGGGTTTATCCCAACATATGGGGTATCGGCGTACTCGGGACAAATTGGACAACAAATTTTGGGGTCGAAATTCTCTTGTTATCCTTGGGAAAATAAAAATTTGGGGCTAAAAATCATTTTTGTGGGAAAAAAAGCATTTTTTATTTTCACGGCTCTGCATTGTAAACTGTAGTGAAACACTTGGGGGTTCAAAGTTCTCACAACACATCTAGATAAGTTCCTTGGGAGGTCTAGTTTCCAATATGGGGTCACTTGTGGGGGGTTTCTACTGTTTGGGTACATCAGGGGCTCTGCAAATGCAACATGACGCCTGCAGACCAATCCATCTAAGTCTGCATTCCAAATGGCGCTCCCTCCCTTCCGAGCTCTGCCATGCGCCCAAACAGTGTTTCCCCCCCACATATGGGGGTATCAGCGTACTCAGTACAAATTGGACAACAACTTTTAGGGTATAATTTATCCTGTTACCCTTGTGAAAATACAAAACTGGGGGCTAAAAAATAATTTTTGTGAAAAAAAAAGAATTTTTATTTTCACGGCTCTGCGTTATAAACTGTAGTGAAACACTTGGGGGCTCAAAGCTCTCAAAACACATCTAGATAAGTTCCGTAGGGGGTCTACTTTCCAAAATGGTGTCACTTGTGGGGGGTTTTAATGTTTAGGCACATCAGGGGCTCTCCAAACGCGACATGGTGTCCCATCTCAATTCCAGTCAATTTTGCATTGAAAAGTCAAACGGCGCTCCTTCCCTTCCGAGCTCTGTCATGCGCCCAAACAGTCGTTTACCCCCACATATGGGGTATCAGCATATTCAGGACAAATTGCACAACAACTTTTAGGGTCCAATTTATTCTCTTACCCTTAGGAAAATAAAAAATTGGGGGTGAAAAGATCATTTTTGTGAAAAAATATGATTTTTTATTTTTACGGCTCTGCATTATAAACGTCCGTGAAGCATTTATTGGGTCAAAGTGCTCACCACACATCTAGATAAGTTCCTTAAGGGGTCTACTTTCCAAAATGGTGTCACTTGTGGGGGGTTTCAATGTATAGGCACATCAGGGGCTCTCCAAATGCAACATGGCGTCCCATCTTAATTCCAGTCAATTTTGCATTGAAAAGTAAAATGGCGCTCCTTCCCTTCCGAAGCTCTGCTATGCGCCCAAACAGTGGTTTACCCCCACATATGGGGTATCGTCGTACTCAGGACAAATTGCACATCTTTTGTGGTCTAATTTCTTCTCTTACCCTTGGGAAAATAAAAAATTGGGGGCGAAAAGATCATTTTTGTGAAAGAATATGATTTTTTATTTTTACGGCTCTGCATTATAAACTTCTGTGAAGCACTTGTTGGGTCAAAGTGCTCACCACACATCTAGATAAGTTCCTTAAGGGGTCTACTTTCCAAAATGGTGTCACTTGTGGGGGGTTTCAATGTATAGGCACATCAGGGGCCAGGGCCGGACTGGGACTAAAATTCAGCCCTGGCATTTGAAGTCACACAGGCCCACTTGTCACATGGTGACTGTATAATATCTTTGTACACTTGTAGGCTACAAGAAGTGAGGGGAGTGTAACACGACTATATAACATATAATTACAGCTGTATCCAGCATTACAGCTCAGTCCCCATAGAATGTAATACAGCACAGCCCCCATAGACTATAATACAGCATAGCCTCCATAGAATGAAATACAGCACAGCCTCCATAGAATGTAATACAGCACAGCCCCCATAGAATGTAATACAGCACAGCCCCCATAGACTATAATACAGCACAGCCCCATAGAATGTAATGCTGCACAGCCCCCATAGAATGTAATACAGCACAGCCCCCATAGAATGTAATACAGCACAGCCCCCATAGAATGTAATGCAGCACAGCCCCCATAGAATGTAATGCTGCACAGCCCCATAGAATGTAATGCTGCACAGCCCCCATAGACTATAATACAGCACAGCCCCCATAGAATGTAATACAGCACAGCCCCCATAGAATGTAATACAGCACAGCCCCCATAGAATGTAATGCAGCACAGCCCCCATAGAATGTAATGCAGCACAGCCCCCATAGAATGTAATGCAGCACAGCCCCCATAGAATGTAATGCAGCCAGCCCCAATAGAATGTAATGCAGCACAGGCCCATAGAATATAATGCAGCACAGCCCCATAGAATATAATGCAGCACAGCCCCATAGAATATAATGCAGAACAGCCCCATAGAATATAATGCAGCACAGCCCCATAGAATATAATGCAGCACAGGCCCATAGAATATAATGCAGCACAGGCCCATAGAATATAATGCAGCACAGGCCCACAGAATGTAATGCAGCACAGGCCCATAGAATGGAATGCAGCCAGCCCCATAGAATATAATGCAGCACAGGCCCATGGAATGGAATGCAGCCAGCCCCATAGAATATAATGCAGCACAGGCCCATGGAATGGAACGCAGCCAGCCCCATTGAATATAATGCAGCCAGCCCCATAGAATGTAATGCAGGCAGCCACCATACAATATAATGCAGCACAGCCCCCATAGAATGTAATGCAGCACAGCCCCCATAGAATGTAATGCAGCATAGCCCCCATAGAATGTAATGCAGCACAGCCCCCATAGAATGTAATGCAGCACAGGCCCATGGAATGGAATGCAGCCAGCCCCATAGAATATAATGCAGCACAGGCCCATAGAATATAATGCAGCACAGGCCCATGGAATGGAATGCAGCCAGCCCCATAGAATATAATGCAGCACAGGCCCATGGAATGGAATGCAGCCAGCCCCATAGAATATAATGCAGCACAGGCCCATGGAATGGAACGCAGCCAGCCCCATTGAATATAATGCAGCCAGCCCCATAGAATGTAATGCAGGCAGCCACCATACAATATAATGCAGCACAGCCCCCATAGAATGTAATGCAGCACAGCCCCCATAGAATGTAATGCAGCATAGCCCCCATAGAATGTAATGCAGCACAGCCCCCATAGAATGTAATGCAGCACAGCCCCATAGAATGTAATGCAGCACAGCCCCATAGAATATAATGCAGAACATTATATATACAGCACAGGCCCATGGAATGGAATGCAGCCAGGCTCATAGAATATAATGCAGCACAGGCCCATAGAATGTAATGCAGCACAGGCCCATAGAATGGAATGCAGCCAGCCCCATAGAATATAATGCAGCACAGGCCCATGGAATGGAATGTAGCCAGCCCCATAGAATATAATGCAGCACAGGCCCATAGAATGTAATGCAGGCAGCCCCCATAGAATGTAATTCAGGCAGCCCCCATAGAATGTAATGCAGGCAGCCCCCATAGAATGTAATGCAGGCAGCCCCCATAGAATATAATGCAGGCAGCCCCCATAGAATGTAATGCAGGCAGCCCCCATAGAATGTAATGCAGGCAGCCCCCATAGAATGTAATGCAGGCAGCCCCCATAGAATGTAATGCAGGCAGGCAGCCCCCCCCCCCCCCTCAATAGCTCCACAATCCAGTCATCACTCATTGATAAAAAAAAACAAAAAACACTCTACTCACCTCTCTCCTCGTGCCCGGCGCTGCTCCTGGCTCCGGTCTCAGCAGCTGCAGTCTGCCCGCCCGGTCACACAGCAGGTACGCGATGATATGACGTCATCGCGCACCCGCAGTGTCAGCGGCAGGCAGAGCGGGGAATGATGGGAGAGGGGGCGTCAGCAGACGCTCTCTCCTCCATCATTGCATTCAACTGTACCGGCATTTATGACGCCGGTATAGTTGAATGCGGGGCCGGGAGTGTGCCGCGACAGCGGGGGGGATTTTGCCGACAGCGGCACACTCGAGCGGCCCACTACTGCCATCGGCCCTTCTGGCATTTGCCAGAACTGCCCGATGGCCAGTCTGGCCCTGTCAGGGGCTCTCCAAACGCAACATGGCGTCCCATCTCAATTCCAGTCAATTTTGCATTGAAAAGTCAAATGGCGCTCCTTCCCTTCCGAGCTCTGCCATGCGCCCAAACAATGGTTTACACCCACATATGGGGTATCAGCGTACTCAGGACAAATTGTACAACAACTTTTGGGGTCCATTTTCTCCTGTTACCCTTGGTAAAATAAAACAAATTGGAGCTGAAATAAATTTTGTGTGAAAAAAAGTTAAATGTTAATTTTTATTTAAACATTTCAAAAATTCCTGTGAAACACCTGAAGGGTTAATAAACTTCTTGAATGTGGTTTTGAGCACCTTGAGGGGTGCAGTTTTTAGAATGGTGTCACACTTGGCTATTTTCTATCATATAGACCCCTCAAAATGTCTTCAAATGAGATGTGGTCCTTAAAAAAAAAATGGTGTTGTAAAAATGAGAAATGGCTGGTCAACTTTTAACCCTTTTAACTCCCTAACAAAAAAAATTTGGGTTCCAAAATTGTGCTGATGTAAAGTAGACATGTGGGAAATGTTATTTATTAAGTATTTTGCGTGACATATCACTGTGATTTAAGGGCATAAAAATTCAAAGTTGGAAAATTGT